>NW_007731266.1:70541-73015 GCF_000696425.1 Galeopterus variegatus | reverse complement strand
CTTCCCAAGCGGCGCACTATAGCAGTGCGCCACCGGGCCAGCCCCGCAACACGTTATTTTGTTTTTACATTATAAAATAAAATATACCAAAAAGTTTCTACAACACCATCTTGCAGTGTAAGAATTTGTTGTAAAGGTGACAACTGTGAAGTACCACTATAGCAAGAGTCAGAAAGCTGTCAGCAACCCGGAAACCGTGTGCATATGTTTCTCCTTCCTTCCTCTAGAGGTAACCACTAGTCTAGTGTTTAGGCAACTACTTACATGCTCTTCTTTATATTTTAATGAGCCTTAAATAATACAGTTTAGTTTTGCCTGCTTGAAAACTTTATGTCAAATAGTACGTATTCTTTTGCATTCGGTTTCATTGACATCATGTTTTGAAAATTCATCCACCTTGTTCCGTATAACTGTAGTTATTCATTTTCATTACTTATAGTATTCTACTATCTGAATGTTTACCTACACATCATACTACTGATGGACATTGAAGTTGTTTCTAGCTTTTTGCTCTTGAGAATGTTGAACCCGCAAACAAGTACGTATATTTCAATGCATATATGTATGTAATTCTGTAGGTTATATACTTAGAAGAAGAGTTACTAAATCACAGGTCATATAGACAGCCCTTTGAATCAGCAAGTTCTGCACCTGAGGATTTAACCAACCACAGATCAAAAATAATAAAAAAAAACTATTAAAAATAATAGTACAACAATAAAAATAATACAAATAACATATAGTATAACAAGTATTTACATAGCATTTACATTGTATTAGGTATTGTTAGGTGTTATAAGTAATCTACAGATGATTTAAAGTATATGGAAGGATGTGTAAAAGTTATATGCAAATCCTACACCATTTTATATAAGGAATTTGGGCATCCATGGATTTTAGTATCTACGGGAGCAAATCCCGCCAAAAATACTATATATACCTTTAAATTTACAAGACACTGCCAAGCTGCTTTTTCAAAAGTAGATATCCTAATTTACATTCTCACTAGCAAAGTATGAAAATTTACATTGTTCCCTACGTTTTCCAGCAATCAATATTGTTATATGTTTAAATACTTATGAGTCTTGTGTCCACATAGCGGTATCTCATTGAGGTGTTGATATACATTTTCCTGATAAATAATCAGGTTGCATCTGTTTATAAGTTTATTTATCCTCTTTTTTAACTGTTCTTTTCAAAGCTGCTGCTCATTTTTGGTGGGTTATCTGTCTTTTTCTCACTGATTTGTAGGGTTTTACAAAACATAATCTGGATACAAGCTCTTCGTTGGTTAAACACGTATCAAATATCTTTTCCTACTCTGTGCCTTATCTTTTCATTCTCTTATGGTGTCTTTGATAAGCATAAGTTTTTAATTTTAATGTTGTCTAATTTGTTAATTATTTTCTCTATGCTTAGGGTGTTTTGTAGCTTGTCACATGAAACTTTTCATTTCACTGAAATTATGAAAACTTTATTTTCTAGAAGCTTCTTGTTAAGGTGGGGCCACTATGGAGATCACCATCAGGTAGCTGGATCTAAGTCTCTAGTGAAAAAAAGAGAAAGAAAATGTGGATTTCAGGCTAGTAGCATTCATTTTATCTCTGAGGACTTTAAAGTGTCTGTTCATGGAGGCAAAGGTGTACAGAAAGGAGAGCGGACTCAATAGGCTGGTCTTAGGAGAAGGTATATGGCTGGGTCATGAAAGATAACACGTGTTTTCTTTTAGCTCCATTTCAGGCACACACACACTCAAAAAAGCAAAGATTTTTTTCCTTGTCAATTCTGATCTATGTAATGTTTGCAGTAAAATAAAAATTTCTGGATGGGAGAAGAGAACAATACAAATAGAGTCTGCTGATACAAAATTTCTCCCATTTTAACACGGAAAACTCAAAATTCAGGTAAAATTTAAGACATGCAAGGACATGAAAGAAATTGTGAAATTGAGCTTAGAGTACTTTACATCTTTTTCACTTAAGAGCAGGGGTTACTAAATTTGTGGGAACTAAGTTTTATGGTATCCTTTTTACCCTGTTCCTCACCTCTCCATGTAACATCCCTATCACTGTTTTATAAAATCTTAGAGTTGGAAGGTCTCAGATTCAACCTCTTCATTTGTCTCTGGTGGATACAAAGACTAAAGAAGAGTAAAATATTTGCTTATGGCCACAGAACTATTTAAGTAAAATAACCAGCACTAGGTTTCAGAATTTCTGTACATTGCTTCTAAAAATGCTATGAGGTGCATTTTTTGGGCTGGCTGGTTATCTCACTTGGGAAAGCATGATGCTGGTAACACCAAGGAGGTCCAGGGTTCAGACCCCTTACCAGCCAGCCACCAAAAAAAAAAAAAGATATGGGTGCATTTTTTGAATAAAATTAAATTGCTTAGAGAAATTTGTGACAATTTGATAACCAAAGAAGGCGTCTATAGTTATCGTAAAGTTAGGACGAGTGGCAGAACAGTCCAT
>NW_007731266.1:63347-69159 GCF_000696425.1 Galeopterus variegatus | reverse complement strand
AGCTCATTAACAACAGAAAAGATGAATGAATTGTGGCATATTTATATAATGGAGCGATACCTAGCCATAAACTATGACAACATGCAGAAGTAAGAATGTGTCTCACAAACATAACATTCAGTGAATGAAAACGGATGGAACAGAATACGTCGTATGTGACTTCATTCACACAAAATGTGAACACAAATTTATTCTGTTAGATGTCAGGATAGTGGTTACCTTTGCAGGATGGTAATGATGGGAAAATGGAGCTCTGTTATATTCTCTTACTTGATCTGGATACTGGTTACACAGATATGTTCAGTTTGTGGAAAGTTATCAAGCCATACATTTACTATATGTACTTTTTTTTTCCTGTTCTTGTATGTTACACTTCAATAATATGTTTAAAAAATCTTCCAGTAAAGTTCCAGGGCCAAAGGTCTTAAGGAAAATAACACTCTACCATCTTTATGACAATCTGAATATATTTTCTTTTCCATTTGGTACAACATTCCCTCCCCTTAGCCTGGGCATCTGCTGCACATCTGTGTCCCCCATGGCATGCAGTAAGTTAAACAACCCAGATGCTGAAGAAAAGTCATAACAGTGGGAGATGGAACTTAGGATGCACAGGCTGGAGAGGGAAAGATAAGTTTCCAATTGACATAAGAAATTAATGGGAGAGTTGATAGGGGAGCATGGAAGGAGAAAATGATCATTTCTGGCAGGAGTAAAGGCAGATTTTGCAGTGGAATCTGGCAGACCATGAATGGACAGATGCAGCACAAAAATGACAGTGGTTAAGACCAATGTAGACAAATCCAGGAAACTGGGGAGTTCTCTGTTGTCGGCGGGGGTGGGGGGGGAGAACCCTCAATCTTGAAATGCTCTTTTTTCTGTACTAGAATGAAAGTGGAGACTTGTTTTTTTAGTAAGAAAAGAAAATGACCTTGAATACTCCCAGCATTCAAGGAACGCCCATAGGTGTAGCATTTAATCCTCACAGCAACCTGTGAGATGGTGAGGGTTGTTCTCACTTACACGTGGGACTTTAGACTCAGAGAGTTTGAGACACTAGTCCATTGTCCCACTAGTAGTTTAAGACAGCCCAATTTGAGTGCACAGCTCTCTGACTCCTTGCTCTTGCCATGAAAACAAGCACCCTATTATGGAAGTAGCTCTGGATCTCTCACTCTGCATTGCTTTCCAAGAAGGATAAAAATTCTATAAGGAGACTACTGGCCTGTGATATTCATTTTTTGAGACTGTTTTGTTACTTAAAAAGTAAAGGTACACTGAATCCCAAATATGGTGGCAGAGGAGCTCTGATGTATCCCGCACGGTACAGAGGGCATGCTGGTCTTCATTGCAGGCTGGCAATCTTGGTTCCTTATGGAAAACCACTCTCCCTCTAGGTGGGACCTGAGGCTAAGTTGTCCATAGGCTGAGTAGGTGGGATATATTTATATGATGTGATTTGGGTTGCCACGAATCCACTAAGGAGCCCCCGTTTTCCTATGCCTACTCTAATGACGGAAATTCCCACCCTAGCTGCCTCTCTGCATTAAGGTGTCATCTGTGTGTACGTTACGACCTAGAGGTGACTTCCAGCCATTTATCACATGGGCCTTGATGGCTTCACTGGGAGAGCCCATTGCCCCTTTGGTGGGCAGGTCACAAGGCTCTGTAGGCTGAGACCCCAAAGAAGTGTATTTTGACGGGGGGGGGAAGTATCAGTGCTGCTGATTTGGAGGTTGGTCTCATGGCATCAGGCAGTATGGACTAGGGTCAGGGATAGGTGTGGGAAATAGAGAGATGTACTTGGGAGTGGTAATAGATCGGGGAAAGAAGCCACACACACACATGTGCACACAGACACACATGTATGTACACATGCAGGCACACATGCACATGTATGTGCACATGCATATACACACACGCACATGTATATATGCATGCACACACACACACTCCCCTCCACCCCACAGGCACTCTGCACATGAAGCATTACGATGGAGTCTGATCTTCTGTGTTTGAACCTCACTCCTTCACTTGTCAGTGTGTGAGCCAGGCCCAGTTACTTAACCTTTCTATGTCTCATTTACTTCATTTGTAAATTACTAAATATTGAATGAAGGAAGAATCCACCCATCACCTACCATGCTGTGAAAACAGTGTCTGCTCTTAAGCACTTGTGGATATATCTGAGGCGACACTGCAGAAATGGGAATGGAGTCCAGCACTGGCCCTGGAGGGAGAGGTGGGCTAGAGAGTGAGAGAGGGGAGTATGGTGGAAATCGCATGGGTGCCGATCTGATAATCTTACAGAATGTACAACAAGCATGACTTTCTGATGATGGAAGAGGCTGCCTTGTGAGAGAGTGTGCCCCCTGTGGGTGGAAGAATCACACAGCAGGGACACCTGTCAGGCATATTGAAGACTGGATTTCTGCACCAGTGGAGATTATTTTGAGTTGGAATCCCACAGTCAGGCAGATTCTAGGATTACTTTCTTTCTAAGCGTTAATCACGGGATTGGAAAGCTAACTGTCCAAAGATGACTGTAGACACACAGGTGGGCCAACTTTGGGGAGGACCCAGAGATAAGCAGAGGGATGCTGTTTTTACATGTGGTGTTTTTTTTTGTTTGGTGTCTGAGTTCTGGTTCGAATGTGTAGTAGGCACTGGTTGGGTGCCTACCCGGAATTCATTTTGTCTCTGTCTTCTTAACTGCATCCATATTTTCATTTGAGGGATGGCCGTTCTCACTGGGTAATTGTCGTGGATGCTGCCCGAGCCCCACCGCCATCACCCATAGCATGTACTCCAGCTTCTGGTTCTTTTGCTCAGCATCATATCTGGCCTGACTTCCAACTGTCGGCTCCTGTTCTGAGAGTATTCTTTGACCTCTAGAGTTTCTTTGTCAAACAGGCAATTACGTAGAAATAATGTTCTCCAAGGCCTGTCCTCAACTAATGACTGGCAGGAGTGGGTGTACAAACACCCCAGCTCCCTCACCCCTCAGCCTTCCCTTCCCTCCCTCACTCCTCTCTCCTCTACTGGTGTTTTCCAAAATTGTCTCCAAGATAAGCTACTTGAATCTGCAGCTTTGTTTTTGGGGTAGATTTCTGGGGTAATCTAAAGTAAGACAGTAGTAATCTAAGGTTTGAGGGGGATCAATCCCAGTTTCTGTTCCAAAGATAGTCTCTGAATGGCATAAGAAAATGGGCATGATCTCACAGCCCCCACCCTCTAAAATTGGTTTAATGGTGGATGGGCAGTAATCAAGACCTACATAAATCAGCATATGGTTTCAGGGATTGGTTTAGGTATTTTGCAATCAGCAGGAAGGTGATTCTGACTTGTCCATTTCTGTGTCGGTAGCCTAGCAGAGCCCTCTGCCAATCTGGGGGCCTAATTCATGCTGAAGTAATAATGACTTATAGATCTCTGTTATTCTGCCACCTTAAAAGAGGCAGAAACAATTTAACCCCAAAGCATATATCACTGCTTATGAGGTCCTAGCAATGTGGCAGATGAGTGGGAGAGGCTGATTTGGAATAGGAGAGGCTGATTTGGAATTCTGACTCCCAATAGCATAGATTAATTTTGCCTGCTTGTGTAGTTTATATGAAAGTATCCACACAGGGGATATACTTGGTGTGGCTTCAACCAAGTTCAACATAACATTTGAGAGCATCATTCACATCGTGGTGGATAGCAGGGATTCACTCATTCTCTTTGCTGCGTGGTACGCCATAGCATAGACATGCACAATGTGTCTGTCCACTACATGTGTATGAGCATTTGTCATTTCCAGTTTGGGGATATGATGAATAGTGCTTCTGTGAAAACTCTAGTCCATGTCTTTTGGTATTCTAAGTGTATAGTTCTCAGGATTGGGATTGCTTGGTTATGGAGTATGTACACTTTCTGCTTTAGTAGACACGACTTAATGGTTTTCCAAATTTGTCGTACTGTATTTTGAATCATTAAAAATGTTTGAACTAATTCTCAATATTTAAAATTAGATTTCCTATAAGAGGATCTGGCAAACCAAGGGCCTCATTGCCAAGTGAAATCAAGCTGGTTGGACTAGTCGTAGCTAGCCACCTTAGCCAGGGAGCTCACCGCAGTGCCCAGCCAGTTGTTTCACTTGGTGATGATACTTCCTTGACTGGTCTCTGGGCTTTTGTTTCTTTCATTTGTGACTAATGAGACATTAGAGATGAATATAAGAATCCCACAACTTTTCATTTAAAGAATTCTAGAATCTGGAAATCCTATTTTCTTCATTTGAGTTTCACCAGAAGCAGACCCTGACATAAGGATATGAGTGCAAGTATTTTATTTATCAGGTAATCCCAGGAAACACTGGTTGGGAAGTGGGGAAGGGAGATGGGTGGAGAGAGGTACACAAAATGTGGAATATTAATTGTGGGCATCTGGAGCTCAGTCCCACTGGGAAACACTGGGAGCTAGTGTGGAACACACCTCAGAGGTTGGCCACTTGGGCTGAGGGGGACAGATGTCATTTACTGGTTGAGGACTTCTGGGGGAGGGTGGTGCTCATTCCACAGGAATTCTAGCCTGGTTTACTTGCCCATAAAGTGGGCTCTGGAGATCTGAGGATTTCTCGGTCAAGTAGAAGCAGATGCTGGCAGTTGTAAGGCAAGCACTGGGACAGTAAGTGGGGAATACAAGTGAGGCACCAACAGTGGTTGCTGCATTCATATATTTCCATGTTTACTCCCAGGGCTCCAGTGCCTAGAATCCCATATGCTAGAATTCTGGTTCCTATCGCCTCCACACACAGAGCTGCAAGTGTGTTGCTTTTCATTTTTGCATACGAAAATTCTGTTCTCATTTCAGAATGTCCATCCACCCTCCTCTGCCATTCTCTTACCACGCATGTTGAGGTAACTACGCACTTTTATGCAAGTCCTATTCAGACTACAATCCAGAGTATTCAAGGTCTTTGCATAAAGAGGCTTCCTTTACTTGTCTCCTTCCCATCCAGGTACACAGCATTTCTGTTTCCTCTGTGCAAGCATATTTAAAAACTTTTAATAATGTATTTGCTGAGATGGATTCATTTTCTCCTCTCATGTCCTGTGATTTGCAATCGAGTAGAACAATTAGATTGGTGCCCAGCCCTTTAAACTGCAGTAAGAATTGCCTGGAGATGGGAAATCTGTTATGGAGTAAAGTAGAGATTATTTTTCGTTTTATTGCTCTTCAATTTTCAATTTATATTCCAAAGTGATTTTTTAAAAAAGAATTTTTAGAAGAGAATAGGATCTGTGTGAATAAGAGGGGGCTTACTTTTTATCAGATTTTGTGTTATAAATGAGCATACACTTCATTGCAAAAAAAAAAAAAGTTTCAAGTGGTCCCTTTGACAAAGAATCCTATAGGATTTTTGCAGATGGTGAAAAAAATTCAATTTCTCATTTAGGAAATAACATAGTTTTAGCCACCCTTTGAGACTTGTGTGTATCTCCTCCAGTCACAATAATTCATAGAGGAATATAGGCAGTAGCAAATCACTTTCCATTTTCATCCAAAAAGCTAAGGACTAAAAACAAACATTCAAGAACCTCAGAAAATATCTAAAGCAATTAAAAAAAAGAGGATTGGCCATAATTCCCATGTTAGCTGATTTTAAGAACCCATTTGAAAATGGCAAAAAATTAAAGGAGTTAAAAAAAAAACAACTTTGTGAAAATACCACATGGCTAACATGTACAATGGGAGACTTTGACCTGAGAATAATAAATTCCTACCTGGGGAAAACCTTTCATGGGTAGTAGTTATTTTACACACACAC
>NW_007731266.1:61190-62048 GCF_000696425.1 Galeopterus variegatus | reverse complement strand
GGGACCCGGGTAACATGACCATAAAGTTCTTTGGCTTTCAGCCTCACAGCAATGCTGTCTACTCTGAATTTTTTTTTTATCAGTTATCATCTTATGAATTCACTAATTTAGCTGCTTTTTAATATTTTCCATGTGTATCTCTCACATGCACTATAGCTGTTACTTTGGCACTTTCTGGAGCAGCCTCATGTACAGAATGGTGAATTTCCTCTTTTTTTCCTCTATGTAGCATATAGTTGATTTATTAACATTGAACTCATAGTCAGTAGCACTATAACTCATACCCGAACAAAACTTACCTAACACGTGTATTTTCTCCATAAGGCTCATTCAGTCTTCTTGCATTTGGGAACACCACACAGCACTTCCTCACTATGATTGTGGCTATTTTAAACAGCAAAATCAGCAACAAAAAGCACAAAGATGTGAAAAATATGACACTACATAGACTGTGGAAAGCACAATGTTTACAGGATGAGAGCTAACACAAGAAGGCAAAGTGTAACCTTAATTGACTTCAGTTGGAAACGTGCATTAGTCTCAAATTTTTCACCTTCTTTGCACATCTGCAAATGACTGTGAAAGTTCCATGGGTATTGATATTGGGGTTATTAAGTTTTAGTGAGTAGGTGAATTAGCAAATATACAATCGCTGAATAATAAGAATAAAGTGCATATTCTTTTTACTTATGCTTAATACACCAGACCTGGTTAATTCAAACAGAAATTACATTAGTATTTTTCATGCTTTTAAAGGGCAAATTCTTGGAATAGGTAATTTTGGGGGAATACTTTCCCCCTCTGGGAATACTATTCCCTCTGGTTCTCTCCGTGTTGACATTCCCTTATCTTCCCTGA
>NW_007731266.1:57828-59607 GCF_000696425.1 Galeopterus variegatus | reverse complement strand
AACTTTAGAGAAGGGGAATGATAGTAGCAGAATTAGGTTCTAGAAAGATTATTCTGTCATCTGCATGGGTCAGTGACTGAGAGAGAGGGATGCTGTAAACAGGGACAGCAGTAGGCGGCTCTCTCCTCACATTATCTGCATGCAGAGTTAAAGCATCTATTACAGGGTGCAGGAGGAGATGGCTTTCCGAGGCACTGAAAAAGGGGATTATTAGGGTGAGTGTATCTGTCAGCAAAGCTATAGTAATGCAGTGTAACCACAACGATGAAAAAAATAAACTGTCAGCAATTCAGTAGCTTACATCCACAACATTTTTCGTACTCATAAGACTTCCTGTTAGTTGGAGTTTGACTGATCACAGTTGGTTTCAGCAGGACTTGGCTCCAGGCTGCAGGTCAAGTTCATGTCTATTCAACTTGTCTCATTGCAGAGCCTAGGCTGGAGGGGCCTTGCATACCCAGAGCATTTTCCTTTCACAGCAGTGTCACAAGTGCGGAAAGATGAACCCAACTACACAAGCACATTTTTAACCTTTGTCCACTCACAACTAGTCATATTCCATTGTATGAAGTAATTCATATGAACAAAGCTTGAGTAAAGGGGTGGGGAGGTGGACTCTGCCACCATGAAGCCACACGGGATGAAGTACAGAAATCAGTTATTCAATCTGCAACAGTGGGTTTGGGAAAAGGAGCAATCACACTTACCCCAAGATTTTGGACCTGATTGAGTGGAAGACTGTTCATCTTCTGTTTAATTAGCTGCTGGAACAATGTGCTATTAAAGATCAGGTATCTAAGTCCTGNGGTCTTGGTTCTGAATCCTACTTCTGGCATATTTTAGCTATGCTACCTTTGTCAAACTATTTACCTCAAGAAATTTTTATTTACTTATGACTAAATGGATGTAATAATACTTCTCTGCTAGCACCACTGTAAAAATTAAATAATAAATGGAAAATTCCTTGCATGTTATTCATTAGGTGGTAATTTCTTTTCTATACCCTGGTTTGAATGTGTTTGGAGAAGCATATGAAGTATTTGGGAGTCACTTGCCTTGTACAAATCCTAGCTGCACCAGTTACCAACATGGAAACAAGTGCTACATTGAAGCCTACTTGCCTGGGTCCCTAAGTGACCATGTGGAGCAAAACCCCCACTGACCCATTCCATGACATGAGTGTGAAATGAACCTATGTTATGCTCTGAAAATATCCCAAGGTTTACATGTTCAATGGGAGACTTGCATTACAGAGTAGATTTAAAAATGCAAAATTAATTTGTTTCTGAAGTATAACCAAATGTAGTTAGACAACTACCCACAGGCCCATATGCCTGTGACCTTCCCTGGGGGCAAAAAATTGGGATAGCTATATAGTTAAGTAACTGGATAGTGAGCTTGTGAGAACTTAGAAAACAATATGATAGTTTCAGGAGACCCAGGTGTGACTGTAGTATGCATGCACATATATTTGGGGAAGGGGTAAGGTGCATGCCAAAGAGGGGGAAGACTCAAAGAGGAATTCAAGTTGGAGTTGAGTCTCCAATTGTTAGTAGAATTTAGCCATATGGATAAGAGACATGGAAATGGTGGGCTGATAGAAGAACATTCTAGGCAGAGGAAGCTGTACGTGAAAATGTACAGAAGTATAAGGGAGCAGGTACGGGGAAGGGCTAGAGCAGTGTGGTGACACTATATTGTACTAGAGAGCCACTAAAAACTTTAGAGAAGGGGAATGATAGTAGCAGAATTAGGTTCTAGAAAGATTATTCTGTCATC
>NW_007731266.1:51733-56345 GCF_000696425.1 Galeopterus variegatus | reverse complement strand
ATCTTCTGTTTAATTAGCTGCTGGAACAATGTGCTATTAAAGATCAGGTATCTAAGTCCTGTTGTAGCTGGAGAATGGGTCAAAACTTATGTTCCTCTAAGCAAGAAGATGCATGAACTTGAGGAAATGTCTTCAGATGTCAAACCTTCTCATTCTTCATTTAACTGCCTTCCTCTGAAGGCTATCATTGACCCAGACCTTCTGGCTTTACCACTTATGAGCTATGACACTATCAGTGAATTACCTTAACTTTACTGTACCTCAGCTTCTTGACCCACAAAACTCAGCTTGTTGATCTGTAAAACATACTAAAAGAGGTAATATAGGTAAAGCACTTAGAGCATTACTGGGCTCTGGGTAAGTGCATTATATGTGTCATTTTAATTATTGACTAATCCTTACAGCAACTCTATCATGTAAGCATTTCTTATAATCCCCTTATTACAGATGAAGACTCCAAGGCAGAGTGAGTGAGTAACTTTTCCAGGATTATATAACTAGTGAGAAATCCATCTTGACCACCACCTCCACACCCAGCTCCATCTCAGAGAATAATTGCTTTTATGATACAATGGAATTAATTTCAGACCATCCTCTGTATAGTTTACTCATATTTGTAAAAGTATAATATTGTTTTGTATATGTGCACAGGTTCTATTTTTTAAAAATATTATATTCATATATTGTTTGGCTACTTGTTTTAATTCAACTCAACACTATACTTTGGAAGTCTTCTGGTGTCACTAATATAAAGACATCATATATATAGTGTTGCAAATAATTCAATAACCTAAATATATTTATACACTATTCAGCCCTTCCACTATTGGTAAACATGTAGGTCCCTTCCAATGATGTGCAATTACTAGCATGGCTGTATTGGCCATCATAGTACAATCCTCCCGGTGTGCATGGATGTGCATTGCTCTGGATAAGATACTGAGAAGTACACTTGCTGGGTCATAGAGTGTGCATGGTTACCATTTTAAGAGATACTAGCAAGCTGCTCTCCAGTGTGGCTCTGTGAGTTCGCTGTCCCATCAGCAGTGAGAGGGGTTTGTTTTTCTAGCAGCAAGAAAGAAGCAAGCACTGGGGGAAAATGACAAGGTGTGGTGGGAGAGGAAAGGCCCACAGGAGACTTCTGGCCAGTGTTTTCTCCTTCAGTTTTCACTTGGCGTCCACAATTCAGTTTGTTTTTCAATTCTCGACTATTCCTGGGGGAAGAGAAAACAAAACAAAACAAAACAGAGGAGATTCTTTCCTTTTACAATGAATAGAACATTATTTCCCACTTGCCTATACTGAGGAGCCTTCTAAAATCTCACTTCTTTATTAAGAAGTAGACTGGGGTCTTTTGTTTAGAGCAGAGAGAACAATTTATTTTTAATTTTTAAATTTTTAAAAATTTTTTCATCTTCCATCTAGCCTAGTAAGGCCAGCTGGCAATATTACAAAACCCTTCTTAGGAGCCACTCACCCTCCTGATGCTCACATTATATTTAGAGCTGCAACTCAACATGACAAATTTCTGTTCACTAAGGAAGTCTGAGTGGCTCCAGAATTTAAAAAGCTGTGGGTGAGAAAAGAGTCTTTCCAAATGGTCAAAAGAACAAACAGAATTCATCACGAGGCATTTCCCTTCCAGCAATCGATAGAAGTCTTTATAACTATCTACAGTAGTCAGCAGACAATTAGGAAAATGCTGTTCTTCTGACGATTTATAACGTTCAGTCTTTGGAAACTAGACAGCAAAGCTTGGTTCTAACCTAGTAACCAAAGCTATATAATTAATTAGTTCTTGCAAGTTTCAGACGGAAAATGGCGTTGCCGTGTTACAGTAATAATCCCGGTTGTCGTTGAGTTATCAGCAAACTGCAGCTCCTCTCTCGGGGGAAGAAACCCTGTAATTTAACAAATCACTGTATTTTGGGTTTTGACATTGCACATGTTTTTCAATTTCCATCTGTTCCTCTGGTTCATTAGTATTTTATTGTTGCTATAGTCAAACATTTTAATAGTTTTTCTCCTCTAAAATAACACACCATCAACTATCTTCTGTCATCCCTTTGGACACCTAAAAATGGTGTGTCCATTCCAATTTTAAATAGCTTTTAGGAAGTATTATTTTGGATATTTTCCCAAAAGTCCAAGATGGCTGCCTTTGGCTATGAACTAGAATAACTGCTTTGTGTATGACAACAAATATTCAAAGCCTACTTCAAACACAGATTTTTTTAAAATAGGGAATAGAGCAATTAAAATTTCTCTTTGTTAGATGAGAACATGCATGAATACAAATACTTCAGTGCACACATGTACCACACAAACACATACATACGACATATGTATACAGCCACACGACACTCCCTCAAACATAACATACACACATAAACATGAATATACACACACTGCATACACACATACACTACACACACACCATGTATTCATGTATAATTATGATTCATCTGTACACAAACTGCAAACACACACACACATATGTATGTGACTAGCTTGAAATATAAAGATAAATAAAAGATATTAACCTGCCAAGAATAGTAGTAAAAGAAATCTATGAATATGCACAAGTAAAATGTACACTAGGAAACATACATTGGGAAATATTTTGAAATTTGATTGTTGCAAGTATTTTAGCAACTTTCCAGAAAGTCAGAATTTCGGGCCATGTGGGTAGCTTTCCTTTATTGGTCACATTCTGTCTGTGAAGACTCAGACCCACTCCTTGTGAATTGAAATGGAAGGTCAAGGCTGAAGGTTCAAGAATGAAATCAGGGTATCTGACCAACACAGAGATACACGTCAATGTCCATGAACAGATGGTGAAGGGCAGTGTGGATTCCAGGATGCACTGGGAATTTACCACGTGTTATGAAAAGAAAGAGATCTCCCTGAGGGTGTGGTTGTCCATGCCGGGGAAGGACGAGGTAGTCTTGCTTGGAAATGCCCCCTAGGGTGTGCAGCCTACATTGTTGGGCTCCTTTGTTCTGCGTTTTTGTTCTGGCTTCCTGCAGGCCGCTTACTTAGGAGGAGACGTGCTGCCCGGAGCGCTGCTCATGGACAGGCTGAGAGTCTTCACCCCTGGGAGTGGCTAATGGTTCCCTCAGGAGGACAGAGGCCAGCTCGGTGCCCACGAAGCTCAGAGAAATGTCAACATGCTAAGAGAGGCCCCTCTCAGTAGAAGGCCAGGCATCCCCTCCGGATCCACGGCACACATTCTCACATCCTGTTATGAAACTGTCCTTTCCCAGTGTCACCTTCAGAAAATGTTCTAAATGCACTGTGGACGCTGTCAGACTGTGAGTATGAAGCACAAGAGAAGAGAAGGGCTGAACTTAGAGTGACATTTGGCTTCACAAGTTTAAGGGCTGTCTAAAGCTGGCTCTCACAGGATATTGATTCACAGAAAATGCTTAGACTTTTTAAATAACTTTACTGCTCATCTTAGTCACTGCCTGCCCCGCCCCCATTTTCTTTCATCCCTACCTACCTGCTTGCTCTTTCTTTCTTCTACCCTTCCTTCCTTTTTTTTTTTGTTCCTTTCTTTTTTTCTCACTTCCTTCTTTCCTTCCTTCCTCTTTTCCTCTATCTTCCTCTCCTCCTCCCTCTGAAGCTCTGTAGTCATTAGTTTTTTTTCCTTTTTTTAAAAAATTAAGACCAAAGAAAGTTATGGTATCATGTTTCAGGAAAAAAAGAATAGGGCAGCTCTCTACTTAAATTTAATCTACACCAGTTGGATGTCTAGTTGTTTAAAGGATGATTGTGTTTCAAAATTTGTTGTATAATTTATTTAACCAACTAACAGGCATTGGGCTTTGATTTTTAATCAGATGTCTTAATTTTTCCCTAATAGAGAACTGACTTTAACCAATAACTAGTCTATTGTTGTTTGAGGCCTCTGATGGCCAGGTGAAGTTAATTTAGATGTAGCATTTAGGGCACAGAAATTTAATTTCTTTATCTAGGCGGGCTAAAAACTTGAAATTCATCCTCCATCCACTGTTGTAATCCTCCCACAATTGCTGCCAAACTTATCTTCTTAAAACTCTGAAGGCTGCCGTTCCCCTCTTTAGCAAGTTCACACTCACAGATGCCCTCTGCAATCTGGCTTCAATCCACCACTGGTTTACTTCAAGTTCTAAGATTTGGTCATGTCTTTAAATCTTAGCACTTTCTTTCCTTTGGACTTCTTGTATTAGAAGCCTGGCCATTCTTGAAGCCCACAAAAACTTCTCATGTGTCTGAGGTAGAATTAATTGCTCGCTCTTCTGAGATCCATAGTGTGTGGGTTCTGCCGCCATTTAGCCCTGCATAATAATTAGGGGTCGCTGTGGATTGATGAATTGTGTCCCCAAAGTTCATATACTAGAAGCTTAATTCCCACCATAACTGTTGAGTGTGGGAAATGCTATTATGGTAATTGAAAGGTGGGCCTTGAAGAGGTGACTCGATTGTAGGACCACGCTGTAGTGAATAGATTAATAATGGTGGTCAGGGACATGGTTCTCAGGGCTTTAAAAGGAGAGCACATGAGAAGTTAGTTTCTCTCTGCTCTGCCATCTTCTTTTTTTTTTTTTTTTTTTTTTTTTTTCCGTGT
>NW_007731266.1:48450-51025 GCF_000696425.1 Galeopterus variegatus | reverse complement strand
GCTCAGCCAGTGAGCGGCTGGTCTGTATGTGGGATCCGAACCCTTGGCGGGAGTGCCACCACGCTCCCAATCGGCGCACTGTAGCAGTGCACCACCGGGCCGGCCCATGCTCTGCCATCTTCTACCATGTGAAATCCCTGCATTGCTGCAAAGACATCACCAAGAAGACCCTCACCGGATGTGTTCCTCAGACTTTGGACTTCCCAGTTTCTAAAACTGTAAGCAATAAATTTCATTTTCTTAGAAAGTACCCAGTTCCAGATATTTTATTATAAGTAACAGAAATGGACTAATACAAAAGGCTACTGTCTCTCTCCTGTGTGGACTGGCACTGTTCATCTTGGAGTAGCCCACAGTTCCTAGCAATTTGCCTGACATGAAGTGAAATCTCAATAAATGATGCTGGAACAATTGACTGGAGACACCAAAGTACTGGTCATCTTCTATTGCTGCCTAATACCCTTTCCCTCTCCTTCAAGTAAAAGTGTTCGGGTTTTCCTTTGGAAAATCATGTCTTCCTAACTCACAGGACATGGGGAACTGACCTTTCCCCATTGGCCAAGGGGTATACATGTGACCCAACCTGGCCAATCAGATCCATAATGATTGCTACAGAGATGGACATGTGGCTTAATTGGGCTTACTAAAGTTAATCCCAGATGTTTTTGCTTAAATGATTGGACAAGAAGTTTGATCCTTTGCTATTGTAGTAAAACCGTCAGGTTGCAAGCCTGGACTTGCTGATGACGATGTACACGAGTACCTCTTGAGAGAGTTTGCTTTCAAATGGTGTTTATAGAAAGAAACGAGCCAAGATCCAAATTCCCAATGAAAAAATTTTAATTCAGTCATGCCTGAAGTTACATGTCCATTGACATTTTGTTGTATGGTCCAATAATTTCTACTTTTGCTTTAATCAGTTAAATTTTTCGCTTTTTTTTCTTCTACTCTTTTATTCATTGTTTCATTTTCCCTTCTCTTTTTCAGTCTTTACATCTAAAAAATTCCCGAGAGATACAGCTATTTATAGGGATCATAGAAATAAATAGGTATCTGTCCCCCAAGGCTGAAAGATCAAGTAGGAAAACTTTGTTTTCTGCAACTTCCAACATTGTAGTTCTCTGAAAGTATTTTTTCTGGATTCCAGTGATCCCATGTACCTTAGAGCACTGCTTCGTCAACTTGAATATACACATGATTCCCCTGGGGATCTTGTTAAAATTCAGATTCTGACTCAGCAGCTCTGGGGTGGACCTGAGATCCTGCATTCCTAATAAGCTACCAGGGATGGTGATGATGCTGTTTAATGGAGCACTTGTCTTTAAATTTTGTGCAGCAGGGACCAAGGGTGCCTCACTGTCAGGGATCATTAGTAGCGCCTAGACCCTCCTGCCCAACAGAAATGATCTTTTAGCATGTCACTGTTTACTTAAAGTGGTGATGGTTGACTATGCCACTTTTTTGCAGATAATATCCTCAATTTTAAGCTGATTTTTTTTTCCTTTTTGTCTTTTTTACTGACCGGTAATGGGATCGCAACCCTCGGTGTCACGCCCATACCGGGGACTGGCAATGGGATCGCAACCCGCAGTGTCGCGCCCGCACCGCGCTCAGCCAGCGAGCGGGAACCGGTCTCCACATGGGATCCGAACCCTCGGCGGGAGCGCCGCCACACTCCCAAGCGGCGCACTCTCCAGTGCGCCACCGGGCCGGCCCCTAAGCTGATTTTTTGAAGAAAAGGAAACTGAACCAAAAGCAGAATCACAAATGGGAGATGGTGAGCAACATGCGAACCCAGTATGAGGACAGGTGTAGTGACTTGTGTAGAATGTGGTGGATACACAAGGAACATCCTGAAATTCTCTTTTCCCCCATTCTTGAATCACAGATTTGTCTTATTGGAAGCATTTAGTGCAACATAGCCCGTCTCTGCTGGGACTTGGCAGTATTATGGCACGCNGGCGGGAGCGCCGCCGCACTCCCAAGCAGCGCACTCTCCAGTGCGCCACCGGGCCAGCCCCTAAGCTGATTTTTTGAAGAAACGGAAACTGAACCAAAAGCAGAATCACAAATGGGAGATGGTGAGCAACGTGCGAACCCAGTATGAGGACAGGTGTAGTGACTTGTGTAGAATGTGGTGGATACACAAGGAACATCCTGAAATTCTCTTTTCCCCCCATTCTTGAATCACAGATTTGTCTTCTTGGAAGCATTTAGTGCAACATAGCCCGTCTCTGCTGGGACTTGGCAGTATTATGGCACGCGCTTGATCCTGCAGTGCATCCGGCTGCCCAACAGAATGACTATCCTGCCTGGTCTGTGATCTAATTTATTTCCTCTCCTTGGTGCCAGATTCCTGGGCACTGGCACCGGGTACTGAAGCAAGCACCGTTGCTCACCTGTATCTAAAGTTGGCTGCTTCCTGTCAATACCGTGTGACTCCGGATAAGCTTTGCATGTCATCCTGCCTGATGCTGCAGGGACTTGGTTTCACTGTAACAGAAACATGTGCCTTGTGAGTTTGTTATGTTTGGGGATTATTAATAACCACACAAAAGTATTTAAGCAGGTACGA
>NW_007731266.1:39188-48128 GCF_000696425.1 Galeopterus variegatus | reverse complement strand
GTTGAGACTGGGCATGTCTCCCATTTTCTGGAAGGAATCTCTGGTTTTCTTTCTCCTCATCAAGAGTTAGTCAAGCAGAGGTGGGATAACTTGGTTCCAAAAGGATCTCTTAGCAGCAGAGGCAAACCTGAAGCACCCAATCCTTTTTGAACCCCTTCTGTAAGGTCTTAAGTTTGTGAGGGGTAGAAGATAAGGGAGGAGATGTGTTATTTGTGTTTTAAGAAGCAAATGTGATTTCAAGAGCATTAGATTCAGAGTCCCGTAACTTGAGCAAACACCATTTGGTTCCTTTATAGCTTCCAGAAAAGAATGTGACGACAAGAGTCTAAGAGCCACAGGCAGCAACAGGAAGAAATAATTAGAGAAATCTGTTAGACTCACGTTTGTGTTTCTATTATCAGTACTGGGAGGGAGAGAGAGCTTAAACTTCATCTTTGGAATAAAATGTAATATTCAAAATAATATCTGACATAGAGGGGCCCTATATCAATGTCACCATGAAAGCAGAATGAGCAGCTTTATGGAATGAACAAAGCTGGCTTTATTTCAAGATCGACATGTTCCTGTCTCTCAGCAGGCTTCTGGAGGCTTCTCTGGCTAGCTGGTGGGGGTATGGTGAAAGCAGAATGAGCAGCTTTATGGAATGAACAAAGCTGGCTTTATTTCAAGACCGACATGTTCCTGTCTCTCAGCAGGCTTCTGGAGGCTTCTCTGGCTAGCTGGTGGGGGTATGCTCAGGGAATGCAAACTGATTCTTTCACTAAATTAAGAAAAATCTAACCAGTAACTTAGATATTTTGTAGGACAATTGTATACATTGCGTCTTGTAAACAAACACCAGTTACAGTTGATTAATTGGTGCTTCCTTCAATTAAATATGTCTAATAAGAAGTGAGAGAGGACTCAGCAGTGCCAGAGAATGGGGGGAGAAAATGGCCTTTCCTCCAAATTACTTTGGCTTGCTTTCAGAGCTAGTGCCCTTAACTTAGCACTACATGAGTGGAAAATCATCTTATCAGTTTTTAGGTATTTGGTATGCAGTTTCTTTGATAATACATAAACAGAGGTATTGTTGGCAAAGGGTCAAGACCAGATCAATAGATTGTGGGAAGCACGGGAAACCAAGGGTTTTGAGATCACCCAGGGGGGCTTTGCTGCTGACAGACAAATAGCTCTGTAGACATTACTGGAGGAACAGAAGGTCCATTTGTGAGAAATGTCAAACTGATAACCAAGGAGAGAAGAATGGAATGTGTTACTCATTGCGGTGGGAACGTTCCCATCAGTACATGCCCATGACTGTCATGAGAAGACTCCAAGATGTTACTGAGAGTTTATTATTTATCAATAAACTAAAAGGGAAGCCTGCTGTTCACACCCTCCATGAGAACATGGCTATGATGGGGATTGGGTACTGTTGCTAAGGAAAATGTCTCTGCTCTTAACAGAGAAGGGGCCTATTTTGGCAGAAGTGGGGCTGACAGGTGCATATATCTTCTAGGTTTTTATTCATGGCCAGCTCTTCACCTGGCTAGGTCTTTACCCAGATCCAGGGGACTGGCTGGCCTGAAGTCTTTGCCTCCATCACTGGAAGTCGTCAGTTTGTATCAGGGTCACTGCGGCTAGGAGTCAGCTCACCTGTGTGTCCCTGGGCATGTGGCTCTAGCTCTCAGAATTCCTGAGCTCAGGCTCCTCAACATTAACATGAGAGTTTGGGACTAGAGTACCAGCCCTAAGGCTTTATGTTCTATGAAACTCTATGATTCTCTTGTATCTCTTATCTAGGCTTTTAGGAAATCCTGTCTCTAGTCAAAATACAGCCAGATTCTGTTCACCATCTCCATTGCCACCACCTGGTAGGATCTTCCTCATCTCTTGCTCGAATCATCCCAGAAGCCTCTGAGCTGACCTATCTGTTTTCTCATTTGCCCCCCACAGTCTGTTCTCAGCCCAGCAGATGGGATGAGTTTATTGAAATCCCACCATGCCACGCCCCCAGAGGCTCTTCTTTCTCCCTGTCCTTGTGATACCCGTGGAACCTGAGGACCTAACACAGGCTTCTCTCTCATCTCCTCTCCTACCCTCACCATCCAGATACCTCCTTCCCTGCTCCTCAATCCATCTGCAGGCCTTGGCCGTTCCCTCAGCCAGAATGCTCTTCCTGAACCCTTCCCCACTTCCCTTTCTTCAGAAACCTGCATGGCTGACTGCCTCAACTCCTTGAAATTTCTACTTAAACATCACCTCCTCCATGAGGCCTTCTCTGATCATTGTATTAAAAATTACTACAACCCCATGGCACTTTCCAACACCCATATTCTGCCTTTTATTTCCCATAGCACTGACCTTCCAGCATATAGTATAATTCATGCGTTAATTATTTTTTCTTGTCTTTTCCTATTAGAATATAGGCTCCACGTGGGCAAGGACCTTTGCCTATTCATTAATTAGTTAGTTAATTAATAATTTGCTGTTGTGTCCCCAGTGCCTACAAGAGTTCCTGGTGCATAGAGGTTCCCAGTACAAACTTGCTGAGTGAATGAATGAACGCTTGAAGCTCTTAATTATTACTCATCATGTTCTTGAATGCAAGCGATGCTGATTATTGGCAGCAGCAAAAGTCTAGGAAGAAGGAATATCTCCCCATGTGGAGGCTACAGTGTTTTAGCACTTGTAAGACTTTGCAATTATTCCTAAGTGGATGGGATGTACATAATTTGGTACGTACACCTTGCACTTTGCCCCTCATGCTGTCAGAGTCCTTCCTCTGTGCGCTGGCATTTGCTGTCCCTCCTGCTGCTTCATCTGTGTCTCTGCCTGAAAGCTTTCTTTGCTCCTAGAGGCATGCATGGAGCTGATGTGCAGCCATCGCCCCACAGTGCTGGGAAGCTAATGCCCCCAGGAGTACCTAGGAGTACTCTCAAATGATGAGGAATGGGAGTTGGTGGCTAAACATCCCGGCTTCCTTGCCTCATGGGTTACTCCATTCCCACCCATGTCTACTCATGTCCCAAAGGTCTGCAGCAGGATTGAGCCCCCATTGTCTGGGTGGTGATGTGCTCATGAACACAGGTGCTAGTTTCACTTCATCCCTTCCCTGGCTCACTTCCTCCCTCCCTTGCTCTACCAGGGTTTTCTATGATCACCTAATGAATAAATTGAATTCTTGTCTCATGGACTGCTTCTGAGGGAACACAAATACTCACAAACATGTAATAAAGACCCTCTTCATCCTTCATGCGTTGTTTCGGACCTCAGCCTGTCAGGTAGATCACATTCTCCATGCAACTTAAGCCTTGGTTGGGGATGTGGACCCCATCGTAATCCCATGATCCAAGATTCCTGCATGTGAGAGATGGCCTGATGTGCAATGGTTAAGACCCCGGCCACTGAAGCTAGACTGCCCAGGTTCAAGTCCTGGCTATTGCCTTGCCAGTTGTATGACTTTAGACATACTACTTACCTTTTCTGTTCCCTGGTTTCTTCCTCCACAAAAGAAGTCCGATAATAGTGGTGTCCCCTGGATTTACTATGAGAATTGAATAAATTCACATTTTCAAAGCAGTCCAATGAGTGGCTGACCTAGAGTAGGGGCTACATCATGTTAATTAATTAAATGCTCCATTTCACCAACAAAGGAACTGAAGCTTAGGGAGTTTAAATTCACTGCCCAAAGTCACACAGCTAAGATGCTCCAGAACTCAAGAGCTGCTCTTTGGAATGCAAGTACAGTGTAATTTTTGCTACATTTCACTCAATTAAGAAAAACTGAATCCTTTTGCCAGTGGCTCTATCCTTGAGACATATTCCATAAAAACGATTGGAAGCTATTTTTTTTTTATGAGTCTGACTTTTTCAGATTCCACATATGAGTAAGATCATGCAGCATTTGTCTTTCTGTCTGACTAAGTTCACTTAGCATAATGTTCTCTAGGTTCATCTATATTGTCACAAATGGCACGATGCTCTTCTTTTTTGTGGCTGAATAATATCACATTTTCTTTATCCGTTCATTCATTGATGGACACTTAGGTTGTTTCCATATCTTGGCTATTGTAAATAATGCTGCAGTGAGTATGGATACAGATCATCTCTTCTGGGAAGAGATCTTTGAGATGCTTACTTTATTTCCTTTGGCTATATACCCAGAAGTAGGATTGGCAGATTGTACGGTAGGTACATTTTAATTTTTTGAGAAGTATTCATACTATTTCCAAAATAGCTATAGCAATTTACATTCCCATGAACAGTGTACGAAGGTTCCCTTTTCCTCCCACCCTTGCCAACACTTATCTCTCTTCTGTTTGATAGCAACCATGTTATTAAGTGTGAGGTGATACTACATTGTGTTTTTGATTTGCATTTCCCAGATTAGTGATGTTGAACACTTTTTCATGAACCTGTTAGTCATCTGTATGTCTTCTTTGGAGAAATATCCACTCAGGTCCTTTGCCCATTTTTAAAAGCAGGTTATTTGTTTACTTGCTATGAGTTGTAGGAGTTCCTTATATATTTTGGAGGTTTTTTATCAGATATATGGTTTGCAAATATTTTCTCCTAATCTGTAGGTTGCCTTTTCTTTTTGTTGATTGCTTCTTTTGCTGTGCAAAAGCTTTTTAGTTTGATGTAGTCCCACTTCTTTTTGCTTTTGTTGCCTGTGCTTTTGGAGTCATATACAAAAAAAAAATCATTGCTAAGACCATCAAGGAGTTTTACCCTGTGTTTCCTTCTAGGAATGTTATAATTTCAGGTCTTACATTTAAGTTTTTAATCCATTTCAAGTAACTCTTTGTGTATGGTGTAAGATAAGGATCCAATTTTACATTTTGCATGTGGATATCCGATTTTCCTAACACCATTCATTGAAGAGGCTATTCTTTCTCTGTCGTGTATTCTTGGTACCCTTGTGAAAGATTAGTTGACCATATATGCTTAGCTTTATTTCTGGGCCTTCGATTATGTTCTATTGGTGTATGTTTGTCTGTGAGAATTTCTGACAAATGGGGAGTGTTAGAATTGAACTTGCTCGATGTGGATTTAAGTTATACTCGGACAACTTACTTGTCCAAGAACTTCAATTCTTGGCTTGTATTAGTGTCTAAATTTCCATCACTAGAAATTCATTCTTTTGGTGAATTTAGTTCAAGCATTTCATTAAGTACCACCCATAAAACAGTCACTGGGCTGTGTTCTAGCTGAGACTTGGCTATGTCTAAGACCCCCACAAAATGCAAACACTACCTGAAACACTATACTTTTGTCAACAATCAACATTTCAGTGGGGATTAGTTTAATAATTGTTTTCAACTATGAGTGCTGCCTAAGAACACAGCCCCAAGGGAATAAAATACAAAATTCTAGTTTTGGGGAGGGAGATGGTGGAGAGAAGGTCCAGTGTACTTGCCATTGCTAAAGCAGGGCATTCAATGCTTGTTGGTCAGGTGCCCTGCTCCAGGCACTGTGTGGCTCCTTTCTGATGGGAGCCTAGCCGGCCATCACAGTTGGTGTTTCTGAGGCCTCTTGTTGGATTGCAATGAGAGAGAATAGTTACCTCTTTTGACTCATTTTTGGAATGAGAAAGAAATCCATAATATGGCAAGATAGAAGTTCTTCTGTTGCTACACAGAATTCTCAACCAGTGTGCACGGATATTCTTCATAGATCTGAAATATTGCAATGAGTGTTCAGGGTGGCCCAGTTTCTTTCTACCATAAGATGCAAGTCCTGAGACCATGGTAAGTGTATAGATTTACCCTTGGCTGAGAAGGAGATATCCTTGTTTGGAGGTTCATAACAGTTATTTAGCACACAGAAACTTGTTTAGAAGCCCATATCATCTTTACTGAAGTTGTATACTAATGAATTTTGCAGACACAAAAAATTTGTGATCTTTTTGGCACATGCACTTTTATACGATCATTTTTCATTCTTATTTTGTAGTTATTTATTCAATAGGTATTTATCGAATATCTACTTTGTGCCACTTAGCCCACTTGGTTGTCTCCTTACCTGGCCTCTATGGGTTAAAATATGACATGTTCTTAGCATTTTTTTGAGTTACCATTGGATGGAGCATCTGCTTCCCTATCATGCCAAGAAGAGGACAGTTCTCTTCTGTTAAAAATTTGAGATATGAGCCTTTAGCAAATACCTAATAAAACTAATACCTAGTAGATACAAGAAAACACAAACATCAATTTAATATATTTAAGGTGTAGAAATTAGTCAAACCGTTATCTCTAATTAGACTTTTAATCTCCTCTTTTATTGCACTTAACCTTCATTCCTGATGCAAAGTCCACACTTTGTGTAATGTTTCTCATCTTATTCCATTTGCTACTTTTTTGTTTGTTTGTTTGTTTGTTTAACAGGCCATATCCTGTCAAGATTCAGTACTGGAGTCTGCCACTTTATTGCAATGTGACTTTGGTCAAATTACGTGACCTTTCTGACCTGAGCTGCTTCCTCTACAAAAGGAGGAGGTGGATATGAGCCGTGCTAGCGTGCTGGGAGGATACACAAATTAAATGAAATCGTGCACAGATGCTGCCTGGCACAGCTCTGGACACAGGTTTTTTTGAGGCAGAACACAGTCTGACCTGTCATGGGAGGCAGGTGCAGGTTGAAGGTGAGAATTTGGACCTGTGGAACTTGGGGGTCACAGGGAGGCAATTTGCCACATTTTTTATAAATGGAAAAGCAAAAGCTAAATTAAAATGGGATCAATCTTTTTCTTTGAATTATCTTTTGGTTATAAAAGGAAAATTTGGGATGGGAATGCTGTTACTATGATTCCATGTTAACCCCTTGTGGAGAGCTCTGTAACACGACTCTCTATGGACGAGAACTGTCCCTTGTTTAGCATTTCCTAATTATTAAGGATGACCTCATTTCTAGTTGAGTGCTGGTGCTGATTCTGTTGTATTACATTTTAATCCTATGAAGATTGGAAAACCACATGTAGTTAGTGTAGTTTGCTCTCTTCAAATCTTGTCCCAGCCGTTCTGTGTTGTGTTGTTTTGTTTTTTAAATACAAATCTGATCGGATGGCTCAGTTGTTAGAAACTCATCAATGGCTTCACATTGATCTTTGAGTAGGAGTTATGTCGACTGTGTTTAGTCCTTATCCACATGACCAAGCACCGTGCCTGGCTGCCAGTAGGTGATCATTAAAACATTTAAAAATTAATCCATAACTGACTAGAATGAAGAAACTTCCATGCTAATATTGTGAGCTGAAGTTAAATCATTATTCAGATGCCAATAGCAAAGTATATTAGATTAGAGGAGGAATATATGGGTCCATGGAAAAAATTTAGTATTAAAGATGGGATATTTATTTTAAAACAAAACAAACAAACAAAAAAAACCCTCTATTTTTTGTAGCTAACTAGATAGCTTGCCAAAATTAATTTTTATAGCATTTTTAATTTATAAAATATTTTTATTTATGAAACATTATTTATAAAAGTTATACATGAGAATATTTGCTTTTAAATATTTTCAGATGGGTCTGAAATCTTTTTTGTCCACCTCTCCTAATCTTCAGAGGTTACACATGTTGTCAAGTTTTATGTGCTTCTTTCTGAATCTTTTTCTATTTGTATAATAGCCCAATACAGTGACCCACAGAAATGACACCGCTGTGGGTTTGTCTCCAGTCCTGCTCCTGCTTCAGAGTAGCCCTGAGTCGACTGGGGTTGAAAATAGGGGTGAGTGGCATTGTTGGGGCTGTGCTTGGCAGGAGCTGAAATGCCAGTTCTTTGGGTCTGAGACAAGTGGATAATGCCAGTTCCAGGGGTCAAAGTGCATACCCTGCTGTCCTGTGGCTGCAACAAAGCACTGGGTGCCAGGGACCTAGTCACTCTCATTTTAATAAGAAAACTAATGGAAAATTTGGTGCAACTCCCTCTGTCATCTCTGGGCCAAGCACATTTGGCTGGAGACGGCCACATCACGTAAAAGATTGCATGACAGTTTCTAAAATTAGCAAGTGATTGGAAACTATTAGATTGACTGATGAATGATTTGTGTTGTAACATATCACTGAATGAGAAGTTAGATTTTATTATATTTATNTCAAATTCACTTTTTTAAGAAACCCAGTGAAAAAACAGGAGGGTCTTCAGTGGTTATTCACTCAGTACCCTTCATGTTTACACTGCTCTCATCTCTTCTACACCTTGTAAAACGAAAATTGGAATAAACTACAAAATACAAAAGAATGTTTGTTCATTCCAGCTTTCCAGTCGTAGTTGGTTTAGCCAGACAGTGTGGCTCTTAATAGGCTTCCTTATTAAAGAGGAACACGTGAGATGGACATCCATGTTTAGGTACAAGAATAGAACTTACTGGCCCTCAGAGCTACAGATGCCTCTAGTTTTAACTATGACATTTATTATAAAACAAGCACAATATTTGATCGGCCAGCTGCGTGACAAAGGCACATTACTTCTGTCTTACTAGGTTAACACTTCCCGATTAGACGCCTGATGTGTAGTAATTCAGGCATCATGAGCTTCATGTCTTTCGAGATCCTTTATCAGAGCATCCACTGATCTGAAAAGGGTACACGTGACAACTGGCTGAGTTACTGAATTGGAAATAAAGATGTTTAATGTTAAGGCTCAAAGAACCAGAAACCTGTGGGGAGTAAACATCTGCTGATAAAGGTCATAGTAATCTGGTCCATCAAAAAAATCCCACAGACTAGCGCCTGTGAGAAGAGGCAGAACACAGTCTGACCTGTCACGAGAGGTAGGCGCAGGTTGAAGGTGAGAATTTGGACCTGTGGAACTTGGGGGTCACAGGGAGGCAATTTGCCACATTTTTTATAAATGGAAAAGCAAAAGCTAAATTAAAATGGGATCAATCTTTTTCTTTGAATTATCTTTTGGTTATAAAAGGAAAATTTGGGATGGGAATGCTGTTACTATGATT
>NW_007731266.1:33691-37621 GCF_000696425.1 Galeopterus variegatus | reverse complement strand
TGATGAATGATTTGTGTTGTAACATATCACTGAATGAGAAGTTAGATTTTATTATATTTATATTTTAGTTTAGTTAGGGAATAAAAGGAAATATACTTTTTCTTTTGTTTTGATTTATAAGTTGATTTATATAGTCATTTACATTACTGCTCTGGTTGTTAAACATTTTTCATATTACCCTTGCTTTTTTATTCTAATTTATTCTTATTACATATCATGCTACACTCACTACTTTGCAGTTGTATTAAGTTACCTAATTTCTCTATGCCTCAGTCTTCTTGTCTGTAAAATGGAATAGTAACAGCACCTACCTCATAGGATTATTATGCTAAATAAGTTACTACATGTAAAGGACTAGAACACTTTCTGGCATATGGTTGGAGCTGAATGAATTCAACTTTTATTATTATTATTTTTATTAACCCTTGTACATGCTTCTCTATATTTGTAAGCAGGTATCCTGGTTGTTAGAGGACATGCTTTCTGAAGTTATGATGATATTCTCCCTCAGGCTTAAAATTAATAAAGTTTTCCCAGAATTAAACTCCAATTATAATGCATTGGAGTAAAGATATGTGTGCATCGTAATGGTATTCAGAGCCCCAAGATCTGACTGAAACTTGATTAAATGCAATGATATATCCAAAGAAAGGTTTTATGCACCAGAAGATAAGCACTGGAAGAAGAGAGTTCAATTCAACGAAACACACCAAGTTCAGGATCCTGGGTTTTGGGAGCTCAGTGTGACTCTCCCTCTGGAAATTTCTCCCTCTGTTTGGTCAGGGATGGGGTGGGCCACAGGACCCTCCTGGAGAAGTCCCCATGTAGGGGTGTGACAAGAGGAGGCAGGTGAAATCCTGTAAATCCAGATGGGGACAGATGCTTGTGGCTCTCAGAGCCTTTTGCCAATCTACCTTTCTATCAGACCATGGACTCACCAAGAAAACTGCTCCTACCTGAACTCCCCCTGTGGGTTGTTGTTCACTTACTTGTGATGCTTGCCTAGAGGAAAGGTGGATGGGGTGGGTGTCTGTCTTCCTGGAAGATATGTTCCACGATATCCTTTCAACAGATATGAACTGAGGGCCCAGCCTATATCCTACTCTATTCTACCTGCTGGGGATAAAATAGTGATTAAAACAAACATAACTCCATGGCCTCCCAGGATGTTTACCTTAGTCAGGGAGTCAGGCAATAAGCTATATATATATTTGTGGAGGAAGGGACAAGGGCAGTGCCAGTCGTTATAATTTCAGATAAAGAGGCATTTTTGAGAAGAGGACTTTTGAGTAAAAGCTTGTAGAAAGTGAGGGAGCAGGTGGTGGGGAGATCCCTGGGAGGAATTCCCAGCAGAGGGAACCTAAGCCCAGCGTGCTCCAGGAAAAGCAAGGAGGCAGAGGCGCCTGGAGCAGAGTGAAGGGGAGAGAGTGCAGGGAACAGGCAGGCAGATCCTCGAGAGCTGGGAATTCCAAGGACATGGGCTTTTATTGGAGGATTTTGAACACAGGAGAAACAATCATTTTAACAGGGTCCACCCAGCTGCTGTGCAGAGGCATGAGGGTCAGGCACAGGGAAGAAGCTATTACAAACCAAAGATAATACATGGGATAGGCAGATTTTAAAATTCTCTTCCCTTTAAAAAATTTTCTCTATTTGTATCTCATGAACTTTGTTATTAAGAATCAACATCCAGATTACAATCACTTGCACACACCCATCAGATCATGTAGTAAGTGTGAACTTCACGAGCTAAGTGCTCAATTGCACAAGATGTTACTTATTTTTTTATATATAACTAAACTTAATTTCTGGTTAGAGAGCCATTAATTACAATTAGTTCAGGGTAAATTTAATCATGCAACTTTTTCTAGGGCAGTTTTGATATTTTTTTCTTTTTTGCGATTTCTCACGCAGTTCAGGGATGTCTCCTACTTCTCCAGGAGGTGGGAAGTTCAAGCTACTTCTCCCTGCCTTCATGCTGGTGTTAAGTGGGCACAGGTGGTTGTCACTGCTGTTCCAGGCTGGTATCACTGAAATAGTTGAGGTTCTAGATGGATTTTGGACACTGGTACCCTGTGTTCTGGGATCCCCAAACCTAAGGGGATCTTCTCACCTGTCCCCATCCCACCTTGGCCTTATCCCTGGGTGGAGAGCAACCAACAGTCCAAATTTCTTGATTTTCCTGGAAGATTGTTTTCCTCTATGGCTGTGGAATTTCTGCCGAGGGTGGCAGAGGAAGGGAATGGAGCTTTTGTCTGTTTTTTATGTCTTCGTCTATGTGCATTGTTGAGATGGGAATCTCGGCTGCGGATTCTCCCAGGAATCATTCTCACAACTCTCAAAGCAGTTTCTCTCAAAGTTGTTGTCTCTGCCATGGACTTCAAAGCTCTCTTGTGTGTGTGTGTGTGTGTGTGTGTGTGTGTGATAGCTATCAATGGAATGCTGCTGAACAATACAAAACACAAACTATGGATAAATAAAACAACATGGATACAACTCAAATCATACAGAATGCAAACATACATTTGGATGCATTTGTATCAAATTCTAGATGATACTAACAAATCTATAGGACATAAGGAACAGTGTTTGTTAAGGAATAGGGCAAAAAGAAGAGATGGTAAAAGCTCATGAAGAAGCTTTTTGGGGTGAAGGGTATGCTCCTTATCATGCTTGTGGGGATAATTTCACCATTGTCTACATCAAACATGTTATGTGAAAACATCAAATTGCGTATTTTAAATATATTCATTGTAAGTGTCGATTATAACTCAGTGAAGCTGTTAAAATGAAATACTCTAAAGGCAGCTCTTGGGCCGCTGTATTATGAGCAGTAGCACAGGAGCCACAGTGGCCATGCCACTTGATATNGTCCTTATCATGCTTGTGGGGATAATTTCACCATTGTCTACATCAAACATGTTATGTCAAAACATCAAATTGCGTATTTTAAATATATTCATTGTAAGTGTCGATTATAACTCAGTGAAGCTGTTAAAATGAAATACTCTAAAGGCAGATCTTGGGCCGCTGTATTATGAGCAGTAGCACAGGAGCCACAGTGGCCATGCCACTTGATATTTGCATCTTGTCGCTCTTGTCCATCTGTAATGAACTTCATGGGGAGGGCGAGGGGAGAGCAATAGGCTGTCTGAACTTGTTGCTGGCAGCCACCACCCTGGCATGCATAACCTTTGTTTCTGCAAGGGCTGTTCTTCTGGTCTCAGATGCAGCAACCCCTTAGGTGTCCTTCCTGTGGTTGGTCAATCACTCTCTAACTTTACTTCTCTATACCAACTGCTGGGCCAGGTTCTGCAGGGCTGGGGCCCAGTGAAGTGGGTGCAACACCAACCACCTGTGATGGCTGGTTCAGGGAAGCCACCAGCTCCTCACACATGATCATCCTGTTGATGGTGGGACTTCATGGAGGGCACAGGCATGTCCATGCTGGTGGGTCAGAGGCTCTGCTTTAGGCGAGAAGGTAGTTGCTAGGGACTCATCCTGCATCTTTCTGACCAGTACTGAGTGGACTTTGTCAGCCTGGAGGAACAGGGCTCACAGTTTCACCTTCCTGTTGATGGAAGAAACTGGTGTTTGAAAGAAACTTTCTATTGTTGGAAGAAACTTCCAGCAGATGGCCTTGAAGACCACAACCATGTGTTCCCTTATTGACTCAGGGGGCCTAACAGGGTCTTCTGCTCTCTCATCTACTGCTGGAGGTGGAGCAACTTGTGGTAGAGGTGGGCCAGCATCACTCTTGGGGGTGAATATCTAGGAGACTCCAGGAGCATGGTAAACACCTGGTAGACACATTGCAGCAGCTCTATGTTGATGTTCAGGTAAGGGACACTCACTGCCATCTCTCCATCATCTCCTCCAAGCTCTATTTTGAAAATGGGGGCTGAGCATTTCTTGTCTTCATTTCTTTCT
>NW_007731266.1:29586-33113 GCF_000696425.1 Galeopterus variegatus | reverse complement strand
AGCAACTTGTGGTAGAGGTGGGCCAGCATCACTCTTGGGGGTGAATATCTAGGAGACTCCAGGAGCATGGTAAACACCTGGTAGACACATTGCAGCAGCTCTACGTTGATGTTCAGGTAAGGGACACTCACTGCCATCTCTCCATCATCTCCTCCAAGCTCTATTTTGAAAATGGGGGCTGAGCATTTCTTGTCTTCATTTCTTTCTCCATTTTTCAGTGATAACATAGCAGGAGGAATGATCTAACTGCCAGGGATGGGAGAAAGTACTGTGGTTTTTGGGGACGTTAGCCTATGCTCTACAGTATCATCTATCCCACTACTGTGAATTTTTTTCTTGCAAAGTTGAAAATTAGTCTCTAGACCTTCTTTTGTAAATTTACCAAAGCCCTGTCACTGTTGGAAGTCTCTAGTGTTATACTCTGGAGGACTGTTTTAGCACTGCAGAGACTTCCTTTGGGATGGAAGCTCTCTGTCGTGGACTCAATGTCTCCCCAAACTCATTGAAGCTTGCATTGTGTCCCCAAGTTTCATGCATTAGAAACTTGGCCCTCACTGTGACTGTTAAGAGGGTGGGAAATCCTATCATGGTAATTGAAAGATGGGACTTTGAAGAAGTGATTAGGTTATGGCACCACACCATAGTGAATGGATTAAAAATGGTGGTCATGGGCTTGGTTTGGAGGGCTTTAAAAGGGGAGTATGGAAAGTCTCTCTCTCTCTCTTTCTATTTCTCTCTCTCCTCTCTCTGCTCTGCCATTTTCACACTGTGATACCTAGCCATCACTGTCACCACCACCAAGACCTTCACCAGCTGTGTTTCCTGGACTTTGGACTTCCTAGCCTCAGAAATTGGAAGCAATAAATTTTGTTTTCTTATAAATCACCCAGTAGAGATATTTTCATTATAAGCAACAGAAACTGATTAATACATTCTTCTAAATATTTCCAACAGGATAGTGTGTGTATACAACACTGTGGGAATGTTACTAAGATTATAGAACCCCAAAGCAGAAGTCAGCCTTTTTTCTCAATGCCATTTTGCATTCCTCTATATATAAGGTACAGGAAATGGAGTCGCATAGTTAATCTTTATTGTATTATTTGTGCAAGATATCTGGTGCATACTTTTGCTTGGCAACCTCAGGGAGAACGCAGCCTTAACAGAAAGGAAAAAATGTTCTAAATATAAATGTCACCCTAATACTAATTTACTAGGACTTTGAAGCTTGGATGACCTCAATGTAATTCTTGTCCTAAAGTGTCCAGTGAAGTATTTTATTAAATTGAACTTCTAATCACCAGAAGACATTTTCCTGAACTATGGTCATGGTTAGCCAGAGCATTAGATTGTTTGCAATTGTTAAGCGGAAGAATCAGAATTGCTGTGGGGTGAAGGGTAGGAAGCAGGGAAGGGTTCACATTTTTCAAATCTACTCGCAAGTATCTAGTTTTAGAGTGCCTTTATTCATTTGGTGCTTCTATAACAAAATACCCGAGACTGGGTAATTTATCAAGAACAGATATTATTTATGTCTTACAGTTCTGGAGGCTGGGAAGTCCAGGATCAAGGGGTTGGCATCTGGCAAGGGCCTTCTTGCTGTGTCATCCCATGACAGAAGGCAAAAGGGCAAGAGAGCTCAGGAAAGCAAGAGGGGTCCAAACTTGCTTTTATAACAAAACCACTCTTACAATAAGAAACCCACTCCCAAGATAAATGCATTAATCCATTAATGACAGCAGAGCCCTATGACCTAATTACCTCTTAAAGGCCCCACCTCTCAACATAGTTGCAATGGGAGTTAAGTTTACAATATGTAAACTTTGGGGAACACATTTAAACCATAGCAGAGAGAATTCTAGTGATTTTCTTTTTTTTTTCTAAAGTCTTTCATTGAAGTATAACAGACATACAGAAAAGTATTCTTATAATGAGAGTACAGCTTAGTACATTTTCAGAAATAAAGAACATTCATGTAACCTGCACCTAGATCAAGAAAGAGACCATTTTCAGGCCTCTAGACATCCCCTCCCCACATGCGTCTTCAAGTCACTATCTACCCATTCCATTTGGCTAACAACAATCCGGACTGCTAACACTTTAGGTTAGTTATGCCTGTTTTAGAACTTTATATAGATAGAACAATACAATATGTTTATTGTTTCTGGCTGCTCTTGCCCAATATTACATTTGTAAAACTAATCTGTGTTGCATATGACAGCAGTTCATTCATTCTTATTGCTTCTTATTTCCATTCTGTGAATGTACCACAATTACTTTTAATTCATTTTGTCATTGATGGACGTTTGTATTGTTTCCAGGTTTTAGCGATTATCTTGAAAGCTTTCATGAAAACGTTTATAAATGGCTTTTGGTGAACATAAGCTCACCAAATTGTTTACTGTCTATTTGTATTCTCATTTATAAAGTGTCTGTTCATGTCTTTTGCCCATTTTCCTTTTTATTGTGTTGTCTGTCTTTCTCTCATTGATTAGTAGGAGGTGTTATATATTCTGGACAGGAGTTTCTTATCAGATATATGTATTGCAAATAACTTCTCCCATTCTTTGTGTTGGAAATTTTCTTTTGAAAATCAAGAGATTCCTAATCCTTCTCTCGTGCTTATGGGCTATGTGATCTTGGGGCATTTACCTATTATCTCTAAATCGAAGTTTTCTCATGAATAAAATAAGATTTTGATTTCTTATTTTTAAATTTTTCTCTTGAGTCTGCATTCTATTACATAAATCCTTTTACAAAGGTTAGGTGAGGGTCTAAATCAAAATTTGGGGCTCCTATTATTTGGCTCAAAGTAGGAGAGGAGTGAGTAAGGAGCCACACTAAGTGTACAGATGAGGGACAAAGGTATCTTTGGCACCCTCTTCTGCTGAGATTCTAACTCTGATGGTCTGAGTCTAGAACCTACTTATTTCATAACCGTTCTCTTTACTGCACTAAGTAAAGCATCCAGCAGAATCCTAGACACACAGTAGGGACTTAAACGATGGTAGCTTCTAGTACTGTCATGGTCACTCTTCCATGCCCAAGAAGTAAGAAGCAAAGCTGGCTTTTAAGCTCAGGTCCAAATCTTGTTTTCCTGTTTCTTTTACCTTCAAGCCCACTTTTACTACCACCCTTGCCTTCCTGGTGACTTCTCTAGTACACTAGAAGTGGTGCGTAATTTCAACAATATGCCAACTCCCACTGGTCAGTAATGGCGGCTGGGAATGTTACCAAGTGGTCCAAGGACACAGCAAACTCAGAGGACAGGAGTGCCATTGTTGATCAGAATGTCTTCCATGGGCATGGCAGGGAGGAGAGGTGGCATTATGGTCACATAGTTGTCCTCTTTGCCTTCTACACTCAATATACTCCCATTACTTGGAGGTGTCTAACCACTGAGTCTGTCATTCCAGGCTGCTTCCCCCTGCTCTGTCCTTTCCTGTGTTCTTTAAAAGAAAGCAATTTTTAGGGCTGGCCTGTGGCTCACTCGGGAGAGTGCGGTGCTGATAACACCAAGGCCACGG
>NW_007731266.1:22657-29307 GCF_000696425.1 Galeopterus variegatus | reverse complement strand
TTTAAAAAAAAAAAGAAAGAAAGAAAGCAATTTTTCAACTAATTTAAGCCATTCCCATGAAGCATGTTCACAATTCCCAGGGACATTGATATCATAATAGGGATGAGCTACAGAGATGGTCTTCCTGGATCTAACTATTCAAATGGTTAAATGTCACACAGTCTCAGATTTGGAAGGAGCAAGGAGGTGTTGAAGAAAGAGAAATATCTGGAGGCAGCCGACCCACCCTTGAATATCCCCCATCACACTGCATCCACCTGTGGATGAAGTCCACTTTAGTAATAAATAGACAGGAGTCCCCTAGCAAGTCCCAAATGAGCAGATTTTAAATGTTATTTGTGAGGCTACTCCTGTATTTGTGCTCAAAATAGAATCTATTTTTCTCTCCATAACCAAGATGATTTGGAAAACAGATATTCTCCTACAGATGGGCCCAAATATTCTTTATTAAATGATATAAACACAAAACACTGACATTTGTTTGAAATATGCCCCCAAAGCCTCCAAGGGGGAAGGGGGAAGTGTGTGAAAATGGCATGAAGTAGGAAAGGCTATAATACTCTGAATGTACAGTCTGTCTTCAGCCTTGTTGTTTTGCAAAAAAAAAAAAAAAAAAAAAAAAAAAAATCTAAAATTTATTCTCTTAGATTTGTCAGTTTAAAATTGTGAGCTGTGTGTTAGCCCAGCTCAGGAGAACATTGAAGCCATCACTGTAGATGGGAGAGTGGGGGTGGGGCTGTAATACATCAAGATCAAAGGCATCGTGCAGACTTTATAAATTCTGCAGGGATTTTATCCCGCCTCATTTGTGAATTTCAAGTAGCTTTGCATATCTTCTTTTTCTCCCCTTAGATGTTTGGGAAGGACAACAAATTATATTGTTTTTCTGTCACTTTCAGAGACAGACTGTCGATGAACAAGCTGTAAATAATGTAATATCCTTAATAAATAAGTGTGGACAAATCACGTTGCGAAACAAGGTTAGGAAAAGAGGCGATAAGTGGTCGATGACTCATGGCAAACTAATAAGGAGGCATGGGGATTGAAATCCCTCTGTTCTCTCACAGAGCAGTGTTCTTACAACCGTCTTTATTCTGAAGCTCTGTAGATTTAATAACTGTAGCGTCACAATCTACAGTCATCTTAAAGGAAAAATGCAGCATTAAGGATTGAAAAGAGAAAATGCTTCTGGGCCCCATTTAAAAAAATACTGATGCTGTTCACTTAACAGAACATCTTGATAGTGAAAAGCATGATGCCAAGTAGGATGCTGAAACAAGGGAATGCAAATTAAGGTAAATTTTAATTTGAATTTTTCCAGAGCTGATATCCCAGGCAGCCTTTGCATTCTGCTTTCCTTCTCCACAAGGGAAAACCAAGAGGTCTTTACAGTCTGCCTCGGGGAGCATGGCTGGTCCTCATATCTCTTAGCAATAAACTTGAGATGAACTTGATTAAATTATATATGATTATATTGTCACTTTTAAGTATGTCAAGGGATCCTTGCGATTTGGTTTACAATCATTTTGGAATATGAGTAAGCTGATGATGAACTTGATTAAATTATATATGATTATATTGTCACTTTAAAGTATGTCAAGGGATCCTTGCGATTTGGTTTACAATCATTTTGGAATATGAGTAAGCTGATTCTGTTGGATAGTGGAGGGACTCTAATGGTGGGGGGAATCCATTCTTTCAAATATGTCTAAATGGCATATAAGTTGCTCAAAAAAACATGCCCAACACAATATTATTTTAAGAAGCAGCTTTAATGATAGGTGTAGAGCTTGTGCATTGTTCTTCTCTCTATTTTGAAACATGTATGAAGATACACCCCGTGTCTGTGTTAGAACTGGAGTTGAATGCCAGCTAACGTTTCGGATGAAAGAAGAATATTTAAGCAACTTGTCAATTGGGTTTCTGTTTAACTATCAGTTATTTGAAAACATTTTATGATTTTTTTTCCTTCTCATTGACGTTAATTACGTCTATTACTGAAGATCTGGCAGATATCTAAGGAGTCTCTGTTTGTGCCGGGCACTTTGCTACTTGCTGGGAATGTTGTGGGGGCATTATCTCCAGTGCGAAGGACAGGACCTGAATGCAACGAATCCTTCCTGAGTTTCTACTGTGTCTGAGGCACCATAAAATAATATGAATCTCTAATCCACCTTTATAAGATCCAAGGGCTGCAAAGCTCGCATCGCAGTCTGTTCTGTACAGAACACGAGCATCTCACTTAATATATGGGTGGGTTCTTAACTCAGATGACAGGAACACCAGCAACAGGAAGTTGCCCATAATGGCAGGAAACATTATCCTGTGTTGGGAATCTGTTTGTTCCCTGCTAAGGGAGGAAAATGCCAAACTGGAACATAGGCTGCCCCTGGCCCCGGATGATAAAGGTTGAGTTAAAGAGTCTGGCATGGAAGAAAATGTGGACAGAGGGACAGAACAAAGAGAAAACTCCCCAGTTGTGGGAAATATCTAGTATGTATTTGCCTCTGGTTTCCTAGCCTGGTCACTTTGTTATCTTTCCACTTTCTAGAAACAAGTATTTTTTCTTTTAAGAGTATAAATGGGAGAGATGATGGAGAAAGGGCCTGTCTGTCCACCAAAAAATAATGACTCCTTTTAAATCCCATTCCATTTTGGAAAACACATACTATTGTGAAACTCTGCTGCACTTTTCCACCAAAGATTACCAAGAGATGGGTGGTGCCAAAGGAGTTGTGAAGTTGATGGTGGGAAGTCCACAGATCTTTCTGTACACTGATACCCTTCCAAGAGCACAATCTCTGTGCTCTATAATATGAGTGGATCCAAGAAAATTTTGACTTTCAAAATAGCCCTTATTTTAAAAATGAGTAGGGCATACCACTAGTGAAAGAAAATAAATAATACAGTTGGTTTGGAAAGTGTTTTGGCACTATCTACGAAACTCTGGACAAATATGTGTGACCCTATGACCCAACACTTTCCACCTAGGTGTATGTCCAGTAGCAGTGATTGCATATCTTTCCAAAAAGATGCACACAAGAATGTTCAGAGCAATACAGTTAATGACCATTAAGAAAAAATGGATGGTATTTTCACAATGGAATGCTATGTGCTAACACACGTGGACAAACTACGGCTACGTATAACAACATGGATGGATCTCATAAATGTAATGTTGAGTAGAGGAAGCCAGACACAAATGAGTGCATGCTGTATATAAACTTAAACAACAACAACAACAACCACAAAAAACAAGCAAAAAACCTGTTGCTAGATGTCAGGGCAATGGTTACTTAGGGGAGGTAGTAGCATGTGATGTCTTTGGGAACTGCAATGTTCTTCTTAAAAAGGGGGCTGGTGCGTGGGTATGTCCACTTCATGAAAACTCATCAGGTTGTGCACGTACGACATGTGCTCTTTTCTGTATGTGTGTTACACTTCAAAAAAGTTATACGAAAGTGTTAATTGGTTCATAGACAATGTGAGATGTCTTATAAATCAAGGATAGTATCAAAAACTTGCGTCCTTTGTTTTCCACCAATCAGTAACTTACTGAGCACTGACATTTGCCTGGCACTGTGTTAAATTTTAGAGAGAAATTAAATAAAAAAGCAGAACATAAATGTACGTAAAATTTAACTGGAAAGACAAACCGAATGAACCCATTAGAAAATTTCACAGAACAGAATACAGTTGAAACACCAATGTACATTTTTGGAAAAAGAATTAAATCAGGAGCTCAGATAGGCTGAACTAGACCTTTTCTCTGTCCAGCCTCCACTTCTGTCACAACTTCAATGGCTTTTCCTGATTTGTCCCTGTTTTACATACACTCCCATAATGTCATGATGAATTTAATTAATCACATGCTATGTTGTTTATTGTAACTCTTTCCACTGGGCAGGGACCGTTCTGCTAACAATTGTATCCCTGGGCCTAACTCAGACTCAGAAAATTTGTTTGAATAAAGAAGAGGAGGGAAAAAGAATTTAACAAGAGCTGACATTATGAATAAAGACTTTACAAAGGGGCCTCATCTAAGGCAGACTTTGAATGATGTGTAGGAAATGAATCAATGCACAGCATAGGGAAAATGAATATTAACTGAGCAAATGAGAAAGTCTCAAGCGGTTTCCATCTGAGTCTCACTTAATTATCACAATAACCCTATGGTACTGGCAATATGATTCCTCTTTTATTTATCCCTGTCCAATACTCAGAGAGGCTAAGTTATTTTTTCCAATTCACATAGTGAGTGACTGAACAAAATTTGAACCTAATACTTTGGTGTCTTTAAAGTGCTCATCTCAGGAAACAAAACAAAACAAAACAAAACGGAGGCAGGCTTAGCACCTACAGATGTAGATGTGTTCAACTGGGTCAATAGAACTTCCATGTTATTAGATATTTGAACCCTGAGAGAGCTTTCGGGTGGAGGCCATTAAGCAAACAGTAGGATATTTTTGCTTTGTTTTTGAGGAGGCCAAATATTTCACTACAGAAATAATCCATTTGACCATCTAAATCCCATGCAATTGTTATGGCTTAAAATAGTCTTGCCCATATCTGAAAAGGAGAGGTTTGGGTATAAAATCAATATAAGTAATCAAAATGCATTTCACAAATAAAATCTAGGAGGACCTGCAGTGGGGAGAGGATTGGAGTGTGAGGCCAGAGTGTGACTGACTCTGATACGTGGGCAACCAGCTGCTCTGGATCCTGCAGTACTGAGCACGCACTCTGCTCCCATCCCCCTGTCCCTACTTGTGCCACATGGATGTTTCCAAGTCCCTGAGTGTTTATGCACACGTATGACACAGCTAATGCTCATCAGCTCGCTAGTATCCAGCAAATCAATATATCCACTATGAAGTGTTTATTTTAGCAAGAAAAAAACATGAACTAGATTTTATGATTTATTTATTGAAACAATTGATTGTATATATCTGTAGGATACGCTGTTGAATATTAATACCTGTGTGCAATATGTGATGCTCAAATCAGGATAATTGGTATATTCAACAACATAATCATTTTTTGTGGCTCTTTACTAATTTCTCATTAAACTCCCCTCCCCCTCCTTTCTTCTCATCTTTGGTGGCCTCAGTTCTGTTCTTTCCTTTTGAAAGTTCAACGGATTATTGTTTCTTTTTTTTTATTTCTTTACTTTTTTTAGCTCCCACTTATGAATGAGGACATGCAGTATTTATCTTTCTGTGCTTGGCTTATTTCACTTAGCATAATTTTCTCTAAGTTCACCCATGTTGCTGCAAATTGCAGTATTTCATGTTTTTTTTTATGGCAGAATAGTATTCCATTGAGTAAATATACCACATTTTTCCTTATCTAGTCATCTGGTCCATCAATGAACATTTAGGTTGTTTCTAACACTTGGCTATTGTAAATAGAGCTGCAATAAACATGGGAGTGCAGGTTTCCCTTTGACATGATGATTTCCATTCCTGTGGCTATGCACACAGCAGTGGGATTGCTGGACCAGATGGTAGATCAATCTGTAGATGTTTGAGGAACCTCCATACTATTTTCCATAGTGCCTGCACTAATTTACAGTCCCACCAACAGTGTAGGAAGGTTCCCCTTTGCCTGCATCCTCACCAGCATTTGTTGTTCTCTATGTTTTGGGTAATGGCCAGTCCAACTGGGGTAAGATGGTATCTTGATGTGGTTTTGATTTGCATTTCCCTGATGCTGAGTGATGTTAAGCATTTTTTTGTGGGTCTATTGGCCATTTGTCTATCTTCCTTTGAGAAATGCCTATTCAACTCCTTTGCCCATTTTTTAATTGGGTTACTTCTTTTTTACTGTTAAGTTGTTTGAGTTTCTTGTATATTCTGTATATTTATTTATCCCTTGGCATAGTTTGCAAATATTTTCTTTCATTCTGTAAATTGCCTTTTTGCTCTGTTAATTGTTTCTTTTGGGGTTCAGAAGCTTTTTAGTTTGATATAACCCCATTTGTTTTTCTTTTGTTGCCTGTGCTTTTGGGGTCTTATTCATAAAGTCTTTGCCTTATCCTACTTCCTGAACTGTTTTCTCTTAGAAGTTTTCAGGTCTTGGGTCTTATACACAAGTCTTTAATCCATTTTGAGTTGATTTTGGTGTGGGTGTAATGTTTTGTTTCACCTGATGACCATGGAATGATGAAGTTNAGTTGATTTTGGTGTGGGTGTAATGTTTTGTTTCACCTGATGACCATGGAATGATGAAGTTATGGGGAAAAACACACAAAATAGTAAAAGCCCTAGAATTTATTTCATTTAATTTCCTTCTTTGCAGATGACATTTTTGAGGTCCAAAGATATCAGTTGGCTTTTTGTCACTTACCAAATCACTCCAAACCCAGTAGCTTAAAATATCAACTTTTTTTATTCTCTTGAGTTTACATGTCAGGTGGGAGATTCTTCTGATCCCATTCAGAACTGAGTACTTGGTTTATTCATGTATGTGTGGTTGGCTGGTGGGTCAGTGGGGTGGTCATCCTGTTGCCAAATGAAGTTATAAAGCCAACCCAGATTCAAGTGGGGGAAATGGGGATGGAATAGATTTCACTTCTTAATGGAAGGAGCAGAAAGGCAGCATTACCAAGGATGTGCATACGGGAATAGATGGGGACTTTGGGACAATGT
>NW_007731266.1:20172-21733 GCF_000696425.1 Galeopterus variegatus | reverse complement strand
TGGTCCTCCTCTGAGGATGCTGGCACTTTGTCTCAGTGTTGGTGGAACATAGAGGAGAATTCACATGGTGTTTGTTTCTTCTTCATATTATCGGGTTTGGTTGTTGAAGTTAAAAACAAAGTTCTTCTAGCAGGATAGAAAGCCATATGAAGATAATTAATAATCATATCTTTGGATTGAAAATAAAGGGGAAAAATGCTTTGTTTCTGGAACTCAGAGAGGTTTGGTAAGCTAACAAATCAGGACTTCTAGAAGCTTAGCTGTAGGGGGTGCTGAAATAACTTCTTATCCTATGGAGAGAAAGGTCTGGAGATGACCCTGACTCAGTGACCTTGTCATGGGAGGTGCATAGTGTCTGACCCTTCATTTATCTTTACCTTATTGTTTTAGAATTATCCAAGAAGAGGTGCAGCCTATGGTGCCCAAGAGGATGTGTCAGCAGCCAGCAGACGCATCAGTGGAAACTGGTGGAATGAGGTGGCATCCATCAGACATCCTGGACAGATCCAAGGGGTCTGAATGTTCTGCCTAAACAACTGGAGGCCATTGCTGATAAAATGGGATTCTTTCTCTTACTATGATTATCCTTTGGTGAGAACGAAGGAAACTCAGTGTGTCTTAGGTTTCTATTCACCTAAGCCCAACTATAGCAGATGACGTTAGTACCCCCCATAATCTACTCAGTCCACTTAATCATCACAATTTTGGGGAACAGTTCTTGCACACTGCAGTGACTCGTTACTTCAAGCTCCTGAGTCTCTCTGCCTGAAAGCTTTCTGTGGATGTAGAAGCTTGCTTGACACTCAGAGCCAGCCCATAGTTGCCAGGGAACTGACAACCCAAAGAACAACCCTTATCCTCCTAGTTGGAATTGGTGGATAAATGCCTAAACCTTCTCATCTCTTAGTGGGACAGTTTTGAAGTGTGTTTTATACAGTACTTCAGAGGGTCTGCAGCGGATTTGAGCATCAGTTTCTCAAAGTGGTAACCTGCTCACTAATCACCCTGTACCATTGTCATTGAGTGTCCAGCTGCCAAACTCAAAAGCATCATTATACATGACTGCTGGAGCCATGTGACATGGGTAACCTCTTTTCTCTTAAAAAGCTACATTCCCTGAGCTGCTGGAATATGGAACTGGTTTCGTAGCAGGTCTCCAATTGATCCCTTTGTTTAGAGTCTTCTCTTTGTCACTTACTCCCTTAATGCAGGCATCTCCCCAAGAGTGTGTCCTTGTTTGGTTTTCTTCTCCCTCATTCTTTACTTTGATGGTCTTATTCTTTGATTAAATTTTATTCTCATGTCTATGCAAACGAACCTCAAAGTTTACATTGACCTCAGGTCTGAGAGGTCTGAGGTCTTTCTTAAACCACAGTCCCAAATTTCTAGCTTAGAGATGTTCAATAGAAATTCCTGCAGTGATGGAAAAGTTACAGATCTGTGTTGTCTAATCTGGTAGACAATAGCCACATATGGCTATTGAACACTTGAAATGTAGCTGACACGTTGAATTTTTAATTTTATTTAACTTTAGTTTATATTTAAGTTTAAATAGTTTAGT
>NW_007731266.1:1406-20162 GCF_000696425.1 Galeopterus variegatus | reverse complement strand
GACACGTTGAATTTTTAATTTTATTTAACTTTAGTTTATATTTAAGTTTAAATAGTTTAGTTGATACACTATCAGCATAGTTCTTCATTGTTCTAGTTGCTTGCTGGGCATGTCTTCTTATAATTTTACCTCTTTAGTCCTCAATTTTCTCGTTGGTAAATAGAATAGACCAATTTATTTTTTGCTTTCTTCAAATGGAATCTTATATAGAAGACCCAAATGTAAAACAGATAAATATATAATAACGACCTAGGAAAAATTAAACAAGAAGACTAGAACAATAAAGATATGCCTTAAAAGAAAATATCAAAATACTCTCTAAGGCTATAGTTATTAAGGAGGTCAGGTGTTTAAGCAGCCAAAGTGAAACAGATTGAAGGGATATAAGAGTCTGGAAACAGATTCATGAATATATGAAAATTTGATATATAATAAAGATAATATTTCAAAGCAGTAAGGAAAATATAAATAGTATTAAGACCACTGTGATATCCCTTTAGCAAAAAAAAAGGGAAGAATTCAAAATATACATAGTAAACGCCTTATTGACTTAATACACAAATCATGTCAAATAAATAAATAAAAATAATATACAAAAATTAAAAGATCAATATAAAAGAATGTTTTCATAGTTGTAAGTTGGGAAGAATTCTAAAAATCAGTAAGACAAAGGCAACGGTCCAATCTAAAAATGGGAACGTTGACCAGTTCAGTCCTATTTTCCATCCACTGTTGTCAGGCAGTGAGCATTTCAGATCACCTGGAGCTGAGAGTCTAGTAGTGAGATAGGCAATTGCTTCCTTAGAAGGAGATGACCAGGAGAATCCCAATCTACACCTAGTGTGCTGGCGTTATTGATAGCACCCCCTTTCACTCCCAGCAGGGTTCCAGTGAAAGGATAAATTTTATGGTTACCGTGCTTAGAAGAGCATTAGGACTTCAAGGGCCCTCGTCAACAGGACTTTAAGCTTCCTATTCCAACTTTCATGAGAGCAACTTTTCTTTATCTGTCTTTCCTTTTTACAATAACGTAATGATTTTGCATTTTTTGAAAGGGCAAAATTAATATACAAATATATTTTCCTTATAAGTTTAAAATATACAAGCATATGAAATAAATTACAAAACCCACATGAGTCTCTTGATAAACCTAGTCCTTTTCTCAGATGTATTCTGTCTAGATTTTGGTGTTCATTTGTTAGTTCCATTTTTAGATATTTGCATATATACATATAGACTATGTTTTTAATTTACAGTGACTTTTGTATTTTTAAATTAATGAGGTTATACTATAATATATATTAGTATTAATCAATGTCATAACAATTTCTGCTTTTTATTTTTTTTTCTTCCCATTTTATGTGCTAGAGATCTTTCAGCATCAGGAATTTAGGTTAATGCTTTCCTTTTCAATGATTGCATGATAAGGATGGTGTGGTAGCTAGAATGATGGCCTCCCCAAATGTCCACATTTTATTCTCTGGAATCTGTGACTATGTTAACTTACATGACAAAAAGGACTTTGCAGATGTGATTAAGGGTTTGAATCTTGGAACCTTGAGATGGGGAAATTATCCTGGATTATCTGGGTTGTACTAATCTATCACATGCATCTTTAAAAGTAGAAGAGAAAGGCAGAAAGATGGGTCAGAGAGATATGACGTGAGAATGACCCCACCCTGCTCATTGCTGGCTTGGAAAATGGAGGAAGAGGGTATTAGTCTATTTTTGTGTTGCTACAACAGAATTGTTGAGACTGGGTAATTTATAAAGAAAAGAGGTTTATTAGGCTCATAACTCTAGGGAGCTGCATCTGGTGCAGGCCTCTGGCTGCTTCTGTTCATGGAGGACTGTGGCTGGGCAGCCAGCAGGTGTAAGCAGATTGCAAGGTAAGAAGAAGCAAGAGAGAGAGGGAGGGGAGGTGCCAGGCTTCTTTTAACAACCAGCTTTTGTGGCAACTAATAAAGCGAGAACTCACACCCCTTTTCCCACACACCCCCAGGGAAGGCATTAATCTACTCATGAGAGATCTGCCCCAATGACCCAAACACCTCCCAACACTGCCACAAGGGGGATAAGATTTCAATGTGATCTTTGAGGGGAACAAACATATCCAAACTGTAACTAAAGAGGCTACAAGCCAAGGACTGTGGCAGCCTCTAGAAGCTGGGAACAGCTTTGAACTTATGGCCAGCAGGAAAACAAGGATCTCAGTCCTACAAACTAAGGAATTGAATTCTGCCAGTGACCAAAATGAGCAGGAAACAGATTCTCCCCTAGAAACTCCAAAAAGGAGCACAACTTGCTGCCATCTATGATTTTGATCTTATCAGATTATACTGGACTTCTGATCTACTGAAGTGTAAGATGACAAATCTGTTTTTTTAAAAAATATAAATGCTTTTTGTTTTTATTGCACATCAGAAAAAACAGACTGTACCATATTTAAAATATGCAAGGCCTTTATTCACAAGGATGTGGAGACCCAAACTTTTCTTCTTTTCTGGCCCTCACCTGTGTTCCACACGAGTGGAGCCCACTAACAAAGACCATGCTTGTTTTGAGGGCTGAAGAATTGTGCTGGGCCCTTGTGCATTGTTCAGTTTGGAGACTGCTGGTGACAATGACAAGTGTCTCAGCAGGATGGCTAGGCCAGAAGGGCAGCCAGGGGACGTTGCAGCACAGGGAGCCTGTGGATGGTTGGTCTGCTGGTGGTGGCTGGGATGGGTTTGAGTTCTGAGAAGGAAGACAGGCCCAGGCCAGCTGGGGAAGACTGAACCTGACATCCAGCTCAAGACACAGACTCATGGGAAGTCCTGCCTGGGGTTAGTGATGCAGAGTGGCAGCTGTGGCAGAATCAGGCCTTGCCCTGATAAGCTGGTGGCAGCCCACTGTTCTGGAACACAGGGAGCCCTGCTGGGTTAAGGGAGACACACTGTGGGTGCTAACAGAGAGAGGGGTTGGGGCCCTAATAAATTTGCATTGTTTTAAATCTCTAAGTTTGTGACATTTTGTATGGCAGTAATAAAAAACTAATACAGATGGTAAGCCATAAAATATCCCTTCTATTTATAGACAATTAAATTATTTCCAATTTTCTACTGTTACAATGCTGCAAATGAACCTTCTTCTACATTCATCTTTAGGCAAATGTGCAAGTAATTGGTTAGAATACATTTCTCCAAAATGAAATTTTTGTATGAAAAAAACATGAACAGTCTTAGGTCTTGCTAGTGACTACCAAATTTTCTCATGAAAATCATTACTAATTTACACTCCTATGAAAAGTGTATTAGACTGTGTTTAGCCTCTTACCTTCCTCAGAACTGGATAGTGTCATTCTTGTTAATTTTTGCCAGTTTGGTGGGTGAAAATGTTTTCTTATTATTTGTTTTTGTATTTCCCTGATTATTAGTGAGATTGAACATCTTTTCATATTATTGCTGCCCCTTGTGAATCTTGTGTAAATTGCCTGTACCAAGCTGGTCACCTTCTACTCTGTAAATTAGCTGCTTTTTTTTTTTTTTTGTCTTTTTCCGTGTCCGGCAACGGATCGCAACCCTCAGTGTCGCCCCCGTACCGGACCGGGACTGGCAACGGGATCACAACCCTTGGTGTTGCCCCCGCGCCTCGCTCAGCCAGTGAGCGGGAACCAGTCTGTATGTGGGATCCGAACCCTCGGCGGGAGCGCCTCCGCGCTTCCCAAGCGGCGCACTAGCGCAGTGCGCCGCCGGCCCGGCCCAAATTAGCTGCTTTTAATTCCCTTTTATTTACTTAATTTTTGCTTGGCTGCTGGCCTTTATGGGGATCTGAGCCCTTGACTTTGGTGTCACAGCAATGTGTTCTAACCAAGTGAGCTAACTGGCCAGCCCTAATTCCCTTTTGATGTGAAGCAAGTCATTGGCAAATCCCCTCCTGCCACAGGGCTGAACCCTGGACTCATGTTTTAATCCTCCTTCACTCTCAGCCACTTATGACCATCCATCCCCCACCCGAGCTTGCAGCATCTCCAAGTGTCACCCCCTTTTAAACTCCTCTGGTGCTTTCCTGCTTCAGCCTCCATTACTCACTTCCTAGTGGTTCTCCCAGACCCTATTCCTCTCCCAGTACCCAGGGCCCCTTCCTAAATGGAAGTTGTTATCCCACTATGCTCAGAAGACCTCAACAGTGGCTACCCACTTGTATCCAGAGATACAAGATTTCCAAAGTGGCTATCAAGACCTCCATGGTATAACACCAGCTACCATTCCCCCTTCTACCCTTCCCCTTTAATGTTCTGATCCCAGAGATGCAGGTTATCAGACTTCCTGAGGGAAGAATCCCATCAGGAACCCATAGTAATTCCAAGCTCACACAGTAGAGTTGCACTCATACTCAAGGTTTATTGCAAAGCGAAAGTACATGCAGAAGGGTGCGTGAACATCTTCACGACAGAGGAGTGTCCTGTGAATTCTTAGGGAAGGGTTTATAGGTTGTTCTGGGATGGGGGTGTATCTCTATCTTAACTATGGGGAGGAATATTCAGGAAAAGGGGGGAGAAAAGGAGGTTTTCAGTGTTCTTGCAAGTGTAAGCTCTATTCTACAGAAAAGAAGGGATTTTTTTGGTGGTTGTGATTTTGTTTCCTGCTCAGAAAAACACAAAACTCTGAAGAAGGGCAAGCTGTTGGGAGGGTAGTTTAGCTGCTGCTGGAAGGTGTTAGCTTGAGCAGCCTCCCTGGGGTGAGTCTCTGTTCTATCCTGCCTCGGTTCTACCATGTGGACATGTTTCTAGTTTCCTGAACATCCCTTCACTTTCTTAGGCCTCTGGTTTTGTTATTTCCTCAGTGGTGAATGTTCTCTATTTCTGTTTCTACCACTCAAAAACCTTGTGTTTTCAAGGAACACTTCAAAATTCTTCATCATGTGACAAGCTGTTTTTTCTTCTTCACCTACATGTATTATTAAAACTTTCTAACATACAGAAAAATTGATAGAATTGTACAGTGAATCCCTATATATTTCACCTCGTTTCTACCATTAACATTTCACTATATGTGCTTTATCACATATCTAACCATCCATCCATCAATCCATCTTATTTTTATGCATTTCAAAGTGAATTGTACACTTTATTCCATTTCCCCTTAAGTACTGCAGTTGCATATCCTTAACCAGAGCCCAATATTTACTGCATCATTTGGGGGAAAGATTTGCATACAATGAAACACAGACATGTAAAGTATATCATGCCATGAGTCTGACAGATGAATACACCTGTGTAACCTAGATCTCTACCAAAATAGAAAACAGAGCCATGATGCCCTTACTCAGTCATGCCTGCACCCCAGAGGCCACCACTGTTCTCATTTTTTTCACCATAGATTACTGTGCCTGCTCTAGAACATAATATAAATGTAAATATATAATATACACACATCTGAGTGAATCTCTTTTGCTCATAAAAATGCTTTGTCAAATGGTCATGAACAGGAGTAACATGCGTTTATGTCTTATTCTCCCTACCATAGGGCTTGCTCTATGAGGCAGGGCTCTGCCATGCACATCTCTGAATGCACTGTAGTATTGAGTATCCTGCCCCAATAATAAATGTTGATGAAGAAGAGAAAACAGCTTGTCACATGATGACACATAGTAGGGATTCAACATGCATTTGCTGAAGGAGGAGACAGAGTTCCTAAGAGAATCTGAAATATTAGAAGACAACACTTCCTGTGTTGTGCTGTCTTGGCTTGAAGCTAAAGGACAAGTAAATGCTTCTAAGTTTCTACATTTGTTGAGAAGTGGCAAATATCTGCTTTTCATAGTTGCCTTTTCCCTTTTTGCAAAGGGGAAAGCTGGGTGTAGTCCTGGAGACATCCTCAGAGGGTGCATTTTATGGTAGGCAGCAGCAATTCCAGCCTGCAAACTGGCAAAGCTCCTCACATATTTGAGAATCGTCAATAACAACACACATAGAGAATGTTCATGGTCCGGATCAGTGTTGTGAATAAAAATTTTGCGTTAAAAAGATGAGTGTGGGTGGAAAGAAACAGGATTCAATAAATGCTCAAGTATTAAGAATGAGATCTGCATTTCTTTTGATTCCTATGGGAAATTTCCAAAATAATAATGTGTTTGACTTATTTGGAAGGATGGGCTTTTTGCCTATGCAGGCAATGTGCTAGGAGGTTTAAAATATATGAAAGCATAGTAAGTGGTTCTTGCTTTCATTTTCCAGCAGCTTAGGGTATTATAGAGTTGAAAGGTCATTGAAAACAACATAGTGCCATGTTGGGGTCAGCCTGGTGACCCACAAGTACTGATTTTACCTTCTGAAAAGTGACAATTTAGAGTATATTAGTTCTTTCTTAGTGTAATGCATGATTATTTGACATTATTGAAAAAATGATAACTATTTTTAAAGAGCCATATATTTACTGGCCACAAAATTACTACTGCAATAGCTGCCTCTCTCTATTTCTCTTGCAGAATTCAGTTGCTAGAATTAAGCATTAGTCATATCATTTGATAATCATAAAGCATATTTGGAGTCAGCAAACCAAGTATGATCAATTGTAATCTCTGGCATTTAAAAGAGCTCTGTATGTTATCAAAAATAGTTAAACTGGCCTTTTTTGTGTGTGTGTGAAAAATTGACACTTCTGTTTTCCTTGTCACTTTGCTCCATGCCCTCTTCTGAATTATTATTTATCGATAAAAGAGCTCTGTATGTTATCAAAAATAGTTAAACTGGCCTTTTTTGTGTGTGTGTGAAAATTTGACACTTCTGTTTTCCTTGTCATTTTGCTCCATGCCCTCTTCTGAATTATTATTTATCGGCATTGTAGTTTTCATTTTCTAGCATACTGCACTTAAAGAGAGAGGGACTTCTGTAAAGGAGGCCTACACTGCAAGTACTGTTGGGATGCATCCTGGACGACAAGCAACAGTTTACGTTCTTGAGAAGTGCAGAAAATCGTTCACAGTGTGCCAGGAAAATTACTCACAGAGGCCTTTGCAGAGAGATCTTACAGGAAAGACTACTTTTTCTCTCTGTGCCTCTAATGTTGCTTTTTGAAATCTTCATGGTTGTGCATTCATATTCATTAGGAGTCAAAGCAATCTCCCACCCTGGTTAACTTCCTCATGCAAACAGCCATAGACATTGCTCTGATATTGCCTGTGGTGGGCATTGAGGAATCCCTAACTCAACTTGGTACTTTCCCCCACTGGGTACATGATTCTTTAGAATAGTTAATAGGGCATTGAATTCTGCTTAGACAAAAATGCTAATGCCTCTGCCAAATGCGAATGCATATCAGCTCAATCTTTAGCGGTTGGAATCTGACATAAATCCTCCAAGTATATTAAAGTTCACCATGGTACCGGGTGAAGAGGCTTGTAATACTGACGTAGGGCAAAGCCCTCGCTGACAGCAATTCAATAGAGTGATAGGTGCCAGACTGTATTTTTTATATCAGAGAATGAAGAAGTTGTTCAAGTTAAGAATTTATTCTCATGCACCATAAAAGCAGGTTTCAGGCTTCCATGTATAAGCCACATTCCAATGAGACCCTGAGAAGAAAGGACACTGCCAAGATCAGAGAGAGGGATATCTAACTGTCCATTATGACTCAATTTGATGTGGGGGCTTAAAATGCCTAATGACTTTGTAATCTCTCCGATGGGGTTTTATTGCCACAAACTGTGATATTTTGAAACAATATGGGTAGGAGATCATGTTTCTAAAGTTTTTCAGATAATCTGGAGGTAGGAATATATTGAATAAAATCAATAAATATTTACCAATGAAGATAAACTGCTAAAAGTGAAATCCCCTGTATAAAACATGAAGACAAAAGGATATCATTTGTAAAATAGCTCTTTCAAATGCAAGTTAGATTGTCAAAGCCAAACATCATAATTAATGTTGAAATAATGATATTTTGAAACTGTTGGGTTAAATATAATTAAAATTAATTTTATCTGTTTCCTGTATAAAACATGAAGACAAAAGGATATCATTTGTAAAATAGCTCTTTCAAATGCAAGTTAAAGATTGTCAAGGCCAAACATCATAATTAATGTTGAAATAATGATATTTTGAAACTGTTGAGTTAAATATAATTAAAATTAATTTTATCTGTTTCTTTTACTTTTTTAATGTGGCTACTAGAAAAGTTTGGACAATCCTGCTTTAAAGCAAGATTTGCCAACTGGTTCATAAGCTGAATCTGTCTGGTGTCCTATTTTCATAAATAAAGTTTTATTGGAACACAATCATACTTATTTGTTTACATATTGTCTATGGCTGCTTTTCCTTTTGATATCATCAATCTTTGAAATTTTGGCTATTCTGGTGGAAGAATTCACTACATTTTGACCATCTTTGTTTCACTCTCCCTTTTCTACTACAAATTGCAATAATCATTGTTCTTTTCTCACTCTCTCCTCTGACTCGACTTGGAATATAAAAGGGCGAGGGGCAACGTTTTCTTCATTTTTCACAAAACATCAGACACATAGTAAGTATACATGCTACTAAGTATGTTCAATGACTGTTGAAAACGTTGCAATTTTAGGATCTTGAATCTCAGTCACAGAGAAGAGAGAGCTGTGTTAAAACAATTTTGAGAATTTCCAGAATGCCAGGAGACCAGACCATGTTTTGGGAGAAGAGTCAGAAATGAATGCTCTGTTCTTGGAAATTATTCAAAATACAATGTTCTTTCAAAGCCGGTGGCCAGTGGAAAATCTGAGAAAGGAACACCTCACGGCTAAGGTTGAAACTCAGGTCCCTCTATCCTACCACATGTACACTATTCTACCACATAAGGCATCCTGAGATTATGCCTGTTATTTCATAGCTAATCTCTCCTCTTGCAACAAGAGAACAATCTCATCTATCTACCAGTAAATCTAACAGCCCACATGCATACAGACTGCTGTAGTCTATCTTCCCTTCTGTTAGAGTAGATAAACTGTTCCTTTCCTATTTTAGGACAGATCTTTTTCTTGTGTGCTGTATCCTCTGTTCTCTTGCCTACTCAAGAACTTTGTCTTTGAAAATATTCCTCTCTCTCCTCCAATATCAGTTTCTCCCTCTCTCCTGGATTATTTCTATCACCAACTATTTTGTAACTTTGAGCATCTTAAAAATCAAAATTAAACAAAGACTTTTCCTAGACCACATGAGCCCTTTCCTCCCAAATCATGTGTCTCTGCTTCTCCTTGCAGCAACAATCTCCAAAGAGCTGTTTCAATTCCGTTTCCACATCCTCAGCTCTCCATTCTCTCCATCTGCCCTTCGTTCCACCTGCCCCATGGAAACTGCTCTTGCTGAGGTCCCCACCTGCTGCCCTCTCGCCAACCCAATGGTCAATTCTCATCTTACTCAACTTCTCATCCACTTTTGACACAGTTGAGCATTCCCTTTTCTAGATGCTTTTTCTCCCTTGGATTTCAGGATACCACTCACTGCTGGTTATTCTCCGACCTCTTTGATTACTCCTTATGAAATTCCTCTGGGGATCCTCCTCTTTTTCAGACCTCTAAACATTGGCATACATCTTCTGTTCTTTGTTTCTTCTCACTCCCTACATGGTCGTTTCCAGTCCCCTCACCTTAAATATCATCTATGCAGTGATAAATTCCAAATTTAAATCTCCAGCTCTGATCTCTCTCCTAACTCCACCCCCAACTTAACACCTTCATGTGCATATCTGATGGAGAAAGACAAATTGTTTGTGACTCAAAACATAGTTCCTCCTTCCTCTATTCCCCAAATTGTTTTTCCTCCATCTTCATCATGTTGGCAAATGACATCAATATTCATTAAGTTGCTTAGGCCAAAAATCTATGGATCATATTTAATTTGTCTTTTATGCATAACTCTCCTTGCTAATAATCCACTGGCAAGTCTCTGCCTTCAAAAATACATCCAGGTTTCAATAACTTTACTCCATCTTCATTGCTGCCAAACTGGTCCAGGCCACCAGCATCTCTTGTCTAAACTCAGCAATAACTCCTTTCCTGGTCTTCCTACTTAAACCCTTTATCCCCATCACACTGCACTTCTATGAGCTATTCTTCACACAGTGGACGGGAGTAATATTTAAAACATACATTAAACTGGGCCACTCCATGAACAAAACCTTCCAATGATTATTTTGTCTTTTTGGATTGAAATAGAAAATCCTCATCATGGCTTACAAGGCTGTACATGATGTGGACCTTGATGATCTCTTCAATTACCTCTCCTAACATCCTTGTACCACACTGGCCTTGCTGTCTATCAATACATAAATCTTACTCCTCCCTCAGGGCCTTTGCACAGACTGTCCTCTCTACCTGGAGTGCACTTTTCTAGATTTTTCTCATTTATTTTTCCCTTACTTCACTTACGTGAGAGATAGCCACTCGTCTGAGGAGACTTTCCTGTTCACACTACCTAAGATAAACTCCCACTTTCCTGGTACGAAATATGCCCTTAATCTTGCCTTGTTTTTCTGCATAATATTTATTACCATCAGACATTTTAGTAGATATTTATTTTATATTATTCATTGCTTTATTTATTTTTAATATTTGTTTATCTGTCTATTTTTAGTATATTCTTCTAAAAGGTAAATGTTGTTACAGAAGAAATAGTGGTGTGCTGTATCTGGCTTGTACCATGTTGCAAGAGCCAACTTTCGGACTTCTAAGAATTTTGAGAGCCGGTTTTAAAACACAGACATTATAAAAATTAAATTATATAAGCTTATAATTAAATGCATTATATTGAAAACAAAGGTAATATTCAATCATCATCAGTTTCTAATTGCTTTATTACATTTCCTTCTTATCCATGTTCTTAAGGTTACTTATATCTATCGTATCTGCAGTGTGGAAATTCTACATAAGGGTGTCTTACTGCACATCCTTTATCAATTCTGATTTTGCTTATGCTGATAGATTGAAACTAGCCATGGTGGGTATATTCACACCATGAAAGTTGGCAATTTTTGCAAATGGGGGATGTCTTTTGGGGTGGTTGAAGGAGGTCCTTAAACACTACTGTCACACCACTGGGCCAACAGGGAGAAGGGGGAATGTATCTTAAAAGATTTGGAGGATTTAGAAACTAGGGAGGATAGGTGTGCACATTTATTTGGTAAAAGCAATCACATGAACAAAGAAGTGAAAAATGAGTTCATGGGCTGTGAATAGAACCATCTGTAGTTCAGAAAAGTAGAGAGAAGTAAGGATGATTTCTGCAGGATGTTGATAGGATTTTACCAAAACTCTGGGTTTCTGAGAAAATAAATGCACATAAACCCACACCTGTCCTACTGGTGCCATGATCCCTGAATTAGCTTAATTGGCCTGGCTGCTCCTTTTTCTCCCCATTCTCTGAGAGTACCTGAAGGTTTGTGTGCCTCCTGCAGGTCATTGTGGTCTACACTAATATGTACCCAGGCCCAGAGCTTTTTAATTCCATGTAGTTTGCTTCTTTTTTAGCTCATCAGCATGTATTCTGCCCACCTGCCAGTTCATACAGATGTTTTAGATACTATGAAATATTATTCTCCCACACTTAAAAAATTGGAAGCCCAGGCAACTCTGTGTTATATTCTAAAGCCCATATTCCACCTTCATCAGTTGTCAGACACTTGAGTTTGAGGCATACAAGCATGGAATAGCAGCCCTAGCCTTTCCTTTCTAGGCTTTTATTCACTGTATCATGTAGACCCCACAGCCAGTCAGGAATCTTTAGGGTCCACCACACAGAGAGAATCAGCTAAACCTCGTTGGAGTCCAAATTTCAGAAAACCAAAACCAAACTGGCTTAATAAGAAGAGTAAGTATTCCTCCTGAAGAAGATGTATGATGGCAAATAAATACATGAAAAGATGCTCCACGTCATCTGTCATCACATCAGGGAAATGCAAACTAAAACAACCAAAAAATACCACATACTCCTATTAGAAGGGCCAAAATCCAGAACAATGACGAGAAACCTGGTGAAGATGTAGAGCAACAGGAACTCTCAGTCATTTCTGGTAGGAATGCAAAATTGTACAGCCACCTTGGATGACGGTTTGGCTGTTACAAAACTAAACATTCTCTTACTATACGATCCAGCAATTGTGCTTCTTGGTATTTACTCAAATGAGTTGAAAAGTTATACCTGATCCAAAACCTGTATGCTTTGCTATAAATCAAATATTTATAGCAGCTTTATTCATAGTTCAAACTTAGAAGCATCTAAGATGTCCTTCAGTAGGGGAATGAATGAATAAACTGTAGTACATCCAGATTACAGGGTGTTATTCAGAACTAAATAGAAATGAGCTGTCAAGCCATTAAAGACATGGAGGAAATATAAATGCATATTTTTAAGTGGAAGAAGCTGGTCTGAAAAGGCTACATACTGTATAACTCCAGCTATATGACATTCTGGAAAAGGCAAAACTATGGAGACAGTAACAAGAGCAGGAGTTTGAAGGTTTGAGCAGGAGTTGCCAGGGGTTTGAGGAAGGAGGGATGAATATGCAAAGAGTAGAGGATTTTTAGGGCAGTGAAACTCTTCCATATGATACCATAATGGTGGCTACATGTAATTGTAAATTTGTTTACACCCATAGAATGTACGACAGCAAGAGAGAACCTTACTGTAAACAATGAACTTTGTATGACAATGATGCATGAATGTAGGTTCATCAATTGTAATAATTTGCCACTCTGATGGAAAGGGCTGATAACTGCAGAGGCTTATAGGTGTGTCTCTGTACCTTCTAATCAATTTTGTTGTGAACCTGAAGATGCTCTAAAAATAAGGTGTACACACACACACACACACACACACATATGTCATATGTCATGGAAAAGGACCAGCTTCAGATGCAGCTTGATCTGAGCTTCAAGTGATATCGCTAGGACCAGTTTTCCCCTCTTGGTGTCTCTTCACTTCTCTGTCCTCCATGTTTGCTTTATTTTCATGCAATTGCTCCCCTCGCAGATGCAAGAAGACTACTGCAGTTAACAGACCCTGTGTGTCCTGGGCTTCAAGTCTCATGGGAAGGGTGAAAAATTTTTCTCCTAGAAGTCTCAGGGTGGAAAAAAGATAATAATAACTAATACTTACTTGAATTAGTTTTTAATTTGCTAGTTAATATGTAAATAATTTACATGTAGTGACACATTTAATCTTTTCATCTTTCATATGAGCTGTGTGTTTAGGCAGAGAAAGGTTAAGCAATGTTCCAGGACTAGTAAGTGGCGGCTACTCCCCAGGGTGTGAGCACCCGATCTTCCAGATAATCTATTATACCACATGATCTTTCAAAAGGCTTTTTGTATCTCATTGGCTCTGTTGAGGCCAGGTGCATCAATCCTTGAACCAATTCCCAGGCCGCAGGTTGCTGGGCCTGAGTTGGGTGTGGCAACCTGAAGTTTTGCTGTCATGCTCTGTCCGTATTGCATGGAGTGAAAATTGCAGATGGGGGTCTCTGCAGGGCTATTACTTAAGTAGAGTGAAAGCTGCAATGTTCACTACAGAGAAATCTCAAAGCACCAAGCTTGGTAATTTTCACTGAGACAGAATGGACAGGGACACAGTGGGTCACCTGAAGCTCTGGATGGGCGAGAAGGGGGAGTTGGGCCAGTCACTCTGGCAGACTGATGGACCTGAAGAGGTTGAATCCTTCCTGACCCTGGAGAGTAAGGGAGACTCCCTGCACCAAGCTGAATGGAGACTCCATCTACTGGAGGAGTTGATTGACTTCCTGTTTGGGTCTGTCTCTCTAAATACCTCCTTTCCCCACCTCCCCCAGCTCCCTAAAGGGTTTTCCTTCTGTGCTCCCAACCACAGCACAGGCATCTGAGAACTGATTGAGATAAACCATTTGTACAGGGCTTTTGAGAGATGTGTGGCAATAAACTCGAAGTGGAGATGGCCACTCTGAGAAATGAGGGAGCCACGTTTTCAACAAATGTGGCTCCCTGGGGCACAGGAGCAGACCCCTGGCTGTCCAGACCTTTCCACCTTGTCAGTTTAATGAATTTGAGCACCAAAGCCTGCTGGCATTTGCCTGTGCTCAGAGTGAGGTGGTGATGTAATCCTGATTAAAATAGTTAATAAGGAATTAATGAGAGGTTATCTCCTTGTCTTCAATCATTTCCTGGTGAGAAGAAGATTCTCCAGCAGATCTCATTAGAGCTGTTCCTTTGCAGCTACTGAAATTACCGTGCTTTGAAATTATTCTGGGTTTTCAAGAAGCACACTCATTTCAAGTCATTATTTCCTAATAAGACTCTATAGTATAAAAAAAGTTTTATTTTATTTTTTTCAGTTCAATCCAGTGAAACAAATATTCACTGTGTACCTTCTGCATTTTGATAAGTGCAGGGTTTAAGACGCAAAAACAAAAGAGCATTTTCAGAATCCAGCTGTTAAGAGTAAAGACTCTGAGGTCACACTAGAAATTAGAAATCTCAGCCCCGACATTTACCATCTTTGTGATCTTGGCAACTAAACACTCTAATTTTCAGTTTTTTAATACAGAAAATGGGGATAAAAAACAGTACTTGCCTTATAGGGCTAATATAAAGAGTCAAATAAGTAATCTGTAACAAGTATTTAGACAAGTGATGCATAGCAAGGATCTGATGAGTGTCCATTCAAGGAGCTCAGATTAGTATAAAACTAAGTCAAAGAACTTTCTGTTTGGAAATTTGACAAAGTATATGGACCATTATTTGGTCAGATTCTGTCAGCAAATTACATTTTATTTTAGGTGATTTTATTGGTTCCCAGGAAGCTGCTTCTGTTACAGCATTTGGGAAAATAGAACTTACATCCAGATATGGGGATTTAGCATAGGACCAAGATGTACTTTAATTCAGGATAGTTTATTGCCTTTATCATGCTGAAATAATTGCTGCTTATATGCAAGAAAACATGAGATCCCTTTCTCACTCCACACACAAGCTTGAATTCCAGATATATTAAAAAGCTAAATACAAACAAATCTAATAATCTTGGAACAAATTATAGGAGAATATTTCTATAACCTTGGAATGATGGGGGAATTTTTTAGCAAGGCAAAAATCTCAGAACCCAGTAGGGATGTTTGACTATACAAATGTAAAAAAAAAATAGTATAGCAAATATAACATTAGTGAGGTAAAATGTAAACTATATAGACTGTTAACACAACTACAACAGAAATGACAAGAAAAAGGTTACTGGTACTAGTGTTCAAAGAACTCTTTCAACTGATAAAAAAAAAAAAGACTAATAACTACAATTAGTATAAATAGGCAATTCAGAGAAAAAGAGTAAAAAACCAATAAATTTAGAAAAAGATGCTTAACCGTATGCAAGAAAATGCAAATTGCAAGATGAATTACTATTTTTTAGCCATCAGATTTGCAATCCAATGTGCTTTCTTGGGGGGTGAGGGGGTAGAGTGAGGGGACACTCTCATGCATTTTTAGTGGGAGAATAAGTTGCTAACATATTTGGAAAAATTACCTAAAAATACTGTTTAAAGTTTAAATGTTGATACCCTTTGTCCAAGTAATACTACTTTGGGGATTCTTGCCTACAAAAATAAAAGTACAAGAAGGTAATGATATATGTAGGGAAGTGTTTATTGCAGCTTTGCTGAGAAAGAAAAAGAAATGTAAGCTGGAAAATTCATCAAGAAGGTAAGGGTTAAATACGACACAGTGCATACATGCTATTGAACATTATATAACTTTTGAAGAAAAGGAATTAAGGATATTTGCTTATTTTTCCATCTCTTAATTAAGTTTTGCCAACTCTCTTGGTTTTTTTTTTTTTTTTTTCCTGGCTTTTCTCAGCATCTAAAAGGAGGCTTTACTGTAGCTTTGTTTACATTTTTCTCCACATCAATAGTAAGGAAACTGTACCCTGGATGAAAATTCACCCATTACATTCATATTCTGTGTGGCATGAAATTGCTGTCTGAGACATAGTCAAGAAAGCAAGAGGAATGGAATATTGAAAGCACACCACCAGCACTTGCATGGAGAAGAACACAGGCAGCATATAAAATACTCACCTAGCCTCTATGCTTCATAATGAATTTTGAGGATGGCTCCTCCTGCTGTGGAGGGGGAGGTACTTACTTCTTTATGAGATGATAGAGGATTAGCCATACAACCTAGGATTGTTTTCATGACACCATAGTTAAAGTGGCTGCCCACTGGGAACAGCCGGCTGAGATCACGACTACCTTTTGCATCATAAAAGTCAATTATTTTTCTAATAGCTTCATCATACTGCCTTTTGACAACTGCAAAACATTCTTTAAAATATCTGAGCTAATTCATTCATGCTGTTGTTGCCACAAATAATTAGTAAACACCTGATATGAGTCATACACTATTCTGGGCACTGGAATAGTGAATTGAACAATCCAAGTCTGTACTCTTAGGAAGTTTATATTTAATCAGAGGCAAGAGTGCAAAACCAATGGTGGAAAAATAAGCACATGTATAATGAGTCATACACTATTCTGGGCACTGGAATAGTGAATTGAACAATCCAAGTCTGTACTCTTAGAAAGTTTATATTTAATCAGAGGCAAGAGTGCAAAACCAATGGTGGAAAAATAAGCACATGTATAGAAGAGAATGGTAAGTCTATATAGAAAAATAAAGCACATGAGGATGGAGGGTGCATGCACATGGGTGTGCATGCACATATGCATGCTGTCTTACATAAGGCTTCTCTGTACAGATGATATGTCAACTAGACCCTAGTGAAGATAGGAAGCAAGTGATTGGGGATTTCCAGGAAAGAATGTTTCAGGCAGAAGGAACTGGGAGTGAAAGTGTTCCAAGGCAGGAGCATACATGCTGTGCATATTCTCAGAGAGCAGGATGGCAATGCACCTGTGGCAGAAGGAGTGAGGGGAGAGAAGAAGGAGACACACTCATGGAGAAGCAGATCACAGAGTTTGCAGATCACCGAGGTCCCTCCTCTGGCCATGGTGAGGATTCTAGATTTTACTCTGCTTAAAGCCATATGTGGTTTTTTGAGCAGGAGGCTGATGTGATCTCACAAAGTTTGAACAAGGATCCCTCTGGCCACCCACTGGGAGGAATACAGATGGGGAAGGAAGCAAGGTTGGAAATGCAAAAACCAGTTGAGAGGCTCTTGCAGAACTTCAGGGTGAGGTCCTGGCACTTGGACTGGGATAGAAGCTGTGGAAGCAGTGAGTAGCAGTTTGACTTGGGCCATTCTGAAGATGGAACTGATCAAATCTGTTGATGGCTCAGATGGGAGGCAAGTCAGAGGAATCAAGGGCAACTCTCCAGTTTTGCCTGAGCCCCTGGAAGAGCTCCTTTTGTTACTGGACAACAGGGGTCCATGGAAGTAAAGGCTTTATTACTTTCTAGTAAGGAAGATACTGGGGATTGCTCCCAAAGCAGTGTCACACCAAACGAGGAAGAGGGGTAGTCTTATATAGCCAAAGTTCCCACCTAATTTCTTGCCCAGGTTTTCCATTGGTTGACTATGGGACATGGTTCATTGGTCAGTTCTGAAGCCAAATTTACATTTGGAACTGGGAAGGAATGTGGCCTTTAGGCAACAGCTAGACCTCAGGATGTTGATACACGGACTAAGCTTTGAGTCTTCGGCTAGTACGGCATGTAATCCATAGGTGATATATTGAGACTTCCTGTCATGGTTGACCCACGACATAAAACAGAGGCAGGTTGGCATGGAGATCCTGGCTCCTCCATGGCAAAGATTCACCAAAGCTCATCTCTGGGGCTTGTATTTCAGGTCACTGTATATATTTTAGGGCAGCCTAATATTTCATGGTTCATCACTTCCTGCCACCTCCTGCAACAACAGAAACTCAAGACAAAGGGTAATGACAGGTTCACTGTGTTTCAGACTTTTTAGTGGCAGCAAGACCCTCGGTGTTTAGGAGATCCTGGACCCTAGGTTACATGGTCAAAAACATTTCAAGTCTCCTGATCTACATCCAGAGGCCTCATTAATCAGAAGGGGTTGGAATTTTTGCACACCAGACTTTGGGGTGAGCTCTGGAGAAGGCCTGTTAGGAGTGTCTTGCTCCCCCAGCTCTCTAGGATCATCACAAAACTCATATTTTCTCTTCACTGTAGAATTGAACAAAAGTTGGCCTCATTCAAATAAGTCATTTAATACTCAGAAGGACCCGTGGGGTTGTCGTCTTATCCTGAATCTTCTTATCCTGATTTTGCAGATGAAACAGTTCAGGGTCAAGCACTATTGTGGTTTCCACAGTGTAGCAGGGCTATGATTTGAACCCAAACCCTCTGATTTCTGTGCCTCACTGTGCAGTGTCCTATGCGAACCTTCTAAGCCATTCCCTGAGCCTTATCTCATCCATACGTCCCAGTGCCAGTCATGTGGAGCCGTTGTAAATAGCTATACCATGTGAACAAGGAAAGTGAAGCTCCAGATGCCCAGAGACCATGCTGCTTGGGTCATAGTGAACACCTGTGTCTTCTGCGACTTAGCACAGTGCTGACAGTCATGGTCTAGGTTCCTGTGAGACTGCTGACAACAACCAATAATTAACAGGCAACTCAATTCTTCCCCCAATCTAGCATGCTGCCAGAACACTGAGTTCCTTTAAAAAAAAGAGGCCTTTCTGGGAAGCTAAATTCAGCAAGGCTCTGCGTATTCTTGTGGAGTATGTTGGCTTACTTGACATCTCTCAGAAGAGATTTTGGTAAAATACTCCAACTCGGAGCTCAAAATTC
>NW_007731266.1:0-826 GCF_000696425.1 Galeopterus variegatus | reverse complement strand
CTTACTTGACATCTCTCAGAAGAGATTTTGGTAAAATACTCCAACTCGGAGCTCAAAATTCCCCACTGACCAGGAATGGTCAGTGCATGCAGGAAGCATAACCACAGTTGAAGGAAAGAAAAGTTCCTAAGTCTTCTCTGTATTAAAAATCTAAAGCTGCTGCTCCACCCTGTCCAGAGCAGGCTGATCAGAAAAGGCCCATCACTGAGGCAGCAAGATCCCATCCTTTTCAAAGAATCGCTGTTCCATGTCAGCTGAAAATTTAAAAGACACAGAAGCCCCCAGAAAGGCGCAGTTGCCTTTCATTCTGGCCGCCGCCTCCTCGGGCTTGCCTCCAGCCTGCTGCAGGAGATGAAGCCGGCTGGCTTTCCTCTGAGGTGCTTTGCAGCCCTGTCTGCTTAATTTCCGGTGGACTCTCAGTACCCAGGGAGAGCGCATGTTTTTCTTGTGATGTTGGTAATGAACTGCCGCTGGGAACAAATTAATGAGTGTGTCAGAAACTGCAGTGGAACTGAATTACGATTCATAAACACCATGATGAAAATGCCAGTTAAGCTCTGGTATAAATACACACAAACTCTCTGAAGAAGCAAACTCCTTTTTCTTCTAATGAGAGAAGAGTTTAAAATAACATCCTCTGCCCTGAGCAACATAGCCAAGGGAGAATTCCTTAGCAGATAGTTTTTTAAAATTTTTTATTTCATATTTAATACATAGAGGAACATAGGGGTGTTTAATTTTACTTTTTATATTTGTGTGCATGCATTCTATACTTTGAAATACATACAGTGCATATGCTGTGTATGGGTATAATGTATACAGAAAT
>NW_007731265.1:164298-164817 GCF_000696425.1 Galeopterus variegatus | reverse complement strand
CCTTTCCGCCGCCTGCGCCCCTTTTGCGTATCCCTGGCCGGCGTCAGGGTAAAGACTGAGGGCCCGTGACATGCCACTTCCTAGTAAGAGAAAGGAGCTGCGCACACGCGACAAACTGCTCTAGTCTCCAGGGAGCGGGGCGGGGAGCGGGGCAGAGTGAACAAAGCCACTCCCAAGATGTCGTGGGCCACACATTCCATGTCTGGAAAGGGCAGATCGTGGAGGTGAAGAGTCGACTCGTGGTGGCCGGGAGTGCGGGAGGGAAGCGGCCGCGGCTCTAAAGGGCCCCACGAGGGACCCTGTGCTGGTGGAAACGCTCGTGTGTGACCGCATCACCGCCAGCGTGCGGACTGGGGTGTATGTGGTAGGGTCGTTGAGGGAGAGGTCACCTTTCGGGGACACTGGATCAAAGGCATATGAGTGGATAGAAAAAGTTCAGTTAAAACAAACAGACAAAGAGATCAAGGCCAAGGACATCCCCTAGAGGGAAGACAGTCCTGGAACCACAGCCTGTGGTCG
>NW_007731265.1:163603-164253 GCF_000696425.1 Galeopterus variegatus | reverse complement strand
ACCTTTGGGGGACACTGGATCTAAGGTATATGAGTCGATAGAAAAAGTTCAGTTAAAACAAACAGACAAACAGATCAAGGCCAAGGACATCCCCTAGAGGGAAGACAGTCCTGGAACCACAGCCTGTGGTCGGGAGGGGATTCGCCGAGGAGCAGTTTGGGCTAATTGTCACCTTCCAAGAGTTTTCTGGCTGGTGCCTCCTCATCTGGCAGCCCGCCTGCCACCGTGACCTCCCCAAGCCCCCTCCCCAAACTCCATGGCTTCATTTCTGCTGTCCTGGCGTGGCCCTATTCGAGCAGAAGAGCAGAGGGGCTTCCCCTGCGTTCAGAATGTCGCCAAGGACAATAACTCGGGCTGGTCGTTGTACCCTCTCTCGGTGGTCGGGATCTTCCCGCTACGTTTATGTTTGTGTTTGCGCGGCTTTCACTCACGGGGGCCCCTCCCATGTTAGGGTGCAGTGTTGGGGGTGGTCTGTCTACCGACGTTTTCCTCGTATTCAGAGGCAGGAACATGGCCTCTCTCCGAGATGCCCTCACGCGCCGAGCTCCCCAGCAGGGAACAGGCCGGCCTCGTCTCTAGAGCCGGGATCCTGGGGGCAGTTTTTGTTTTGGGATGGAAATCGGGTGTAAGGAGCTTTGATTGACGTCTGC
>NW_007731265.1:158723-162559 GCF_000696425.1 Galeopterus variegatus | reverse complement strand
GAGCAGATGCTTCTTCTGTCACTCTGAAATGGGCTTTGTGGAAAGGGACATCCTCTTCTTTGTCTCTGTAGGTGACTCTACTTGTGTGAATGCACTCCAGTGGTTGGCGGACCATCTGCATGGTGGCTGTGGCATCTAGCCGCTTTTGCGGCAGCCATGGTTATTGTGGTGGCTGTGGTGGGCCACCCACATGGAGGTGATGTTTTTTATATGCTCCTTGGCACTGGCGGTATGCCTGGTTGTGGGGTGTGTTTGGTCCCCTTCTCCATGCCTCTGGCCCCTGGGAAGGTCCCAAGGCACTGGCGCCACGTGCCTGGTAGTGGGAGTGGTGGCCAGTCCCCTTCGCCATGCCTCAGGTCACTGGATGAGACCCAAGGAGCTGGCTTGGTGTTCCTGGTTGAAGGAGAGGGGACTGGTCCCCTTCTCCATGTCCCGGGTCCCTGGGCCGGCCCCGAGGTGCTGGTGCAGTGTGCCTGGTTGACGGAGGTGTGGCTGGTCCCCTTCTCTGTGTCTCAGGTCCCTGGGTGGGCCCTGAGGTGCTGGCTTGGTGTGCCTGGCTGTGGGAGAGAGGTCCAGTCCTCTTCTCCATACCTCGGGTCCCCAGGCGGGCCCCGAGGTGCTGGTGTGGTGTGCTTGGTTGTGGGAGAGTGGTCCAGTCCCCTTCTCTATGCCCCGGTTCCCTGGGCAGGCCCTGAGGCACTGGCGTGGTGTGCCTGGTTTTGGGAGGGTGGTTTGGTCCCCGACTCCATACCCTCGGTCCCCGTGTAGAACCTGAAGCACTGGCTTGCTGTGCCTGGTTGTGCGAGGGGCGTCCAGTCCCCTTCTCCATGCCTCGGGTCCCTGGGCAGGCCCTGAGGGATGGGTGCAGTTTGCCTGGAAGTGGGAGTGGGGTCCTGTCCCCGGATCCAAGCCTCCGGTTCCCAGGCAGGCCCCAAGGTGCTGGTGGTGTGCTTGGGCTGGAACTAATTTTTGTCCTTTGCTTCTAATATGTGGGAACTTCTTGTGGGAACCAGTATTTGAGCTGTGTGGTTGTTTAAATTGCTGCTTTGCTGCTGCTTCCCTAGGGAAGGCTTTTTGTGCAGCTCAGGGTTTAATGGTTGACCTTATAGGTACTTCCTGCTCTCAGAGACCCAGTGGATCTGGATCCTGTAGAAACTCTGATCTGGGCCTGAGTTTTTTCATCAAACTGCACCCCATGAATTCTGCATTCCCAACCAGTCTCCTCTCAGTGGCATTGTGCTGATTGGGGGTCAGGTCGGCTGTCCTTGCTGTGTCCCAGTGTTCTCCTGGTGTTCACATCTCGCCCACCACCTGTGCTCCAAACACTTCCCATGCACTGGTCCCTTGTGATGACTCACCAACCTCTGAATGGCTCCCCTTTTTCAGCTGTTCTGGCTCCTAGCTCCTGCGTGGGTCCACGTGAACCCTATTAATGGTCTTGCTGTCCTGGGGGCCACCAAGGCCCTCTTCTCTCCTGCCAGCTCCAAGCAACTCCATCTGAAGGGCACAGATGCGGCTTCTGCCAGCTCCTGCTCCATGCACTCAGCAGCTCCAGCCTTAAAGCAGCCGCGGCCCGAAATGCTCAGAGCAGTTTTTTCTTTCTCTCATCGTAGTTTCTCCTGCCTTCATGAACTCCGTAGGTCTCTCCTCCTCTTCCCCTGAGTTCCAGCTGCTCCAGCTTGGCTGATGTTACATTTTTATAGTTGTAAATTAGTTGACTTGTGGGAGAGAGCGACGCTGGGACCATCTATTTCGCCATCTTAACCAGAACCCCTCCTTGGGTCTGTTGAATGGTGTTAAGTTGAATCGTTGTTGAGTCTAGGACAGTTCAGTCGGTGCCCATCCTCAAAAGGGAAATAACAGAGATTCCTGCTACTGTGGTATTGAGGCTGAGCAATTACTGCAAACAATTGAGATACGATCATATTTGTATCCTTAGTTTGAGGGGGTTGTCAAGCTACCTCCTGGGGTTTCTAGATTGCCACTTTCATTTCATTTGTAGCTTTGAAGAAATGTAAGAATACGAGACAGGTAAGCCAGTCACACATTTCCTCTTCTCCCAACTTCCCATATTTTTATTTCAGAATAAAATGGAACATCATGGAGCTACCTTAAGGCTAGTGAAACTAGCTAATCTATTCCCTTAGCAGCTAGTTGCTTTTGGTTTTCTTTAATGACATCTCTTTCCTGCTAACAGCATCCCATTTACCTTTGGGAAACTGACTCTTCCTAATAAAATAACACAAAGTTTGGGGTGGGGAGTTGGTTTTGTGTAATAAAACATATATAACATAAGAGTTGTCATTTTAACCACTTTGTAAAAGGGTACAATTTAGTGGCACTAATTACATTCACAACACTGTGTGACCATTAATGCTGTTTCCAAAACTTTTCCAACACAAGAAAGAGAAACGCCATCCCCATGTAAGGATCACTCCCCAGTCTCTCCTCCTCCCACCCACTGGGGTTCTCTAATGTATTTCTCTCCGTGATTTTGTCTGTTCCATACACTTCACATAAGTGGAATCATACAGTATGTGGCTTTTCCAATTAGCTTATTTCCCTTGAAAACCTTGTTGCTAAGCTTCCGTGTTGTGGCACATATCAGAACGTTATTCCTTTTTAAGGCTGCATGATATAAAAAGTGTGTAAACTGTACTACTTTATCCATTCATCTGTTGATGGACACTAGGGCTGCTTAACTATTGTGAAGAATGCTGCAAGGAGTATGGGTTTACAAGTGTGTTTGAGTCTCTGTGGTCAATATTTTGGGGTATATGCCTGCGCGTAGATTGTTGGGTCATATGGTGATTCTACGTTTAGCTTTCTGAGGAACAGCCAAACTGTTCTCCACAGTGGCTGCACCACGTCACCATCCCACTGGCCAGGTACAAGCATTCTAATTTCTCTACATTCTCACCAACATTTGTTGCATTCCTTTTTTCCCCTAAATTATACCCATTATAATAGAGCAGTATGGAGTTATGTTTTTGCTTTGCATTTCCCTAATGCCTAGTAATATTGAACATCTTTTCATGTGTTTCTTGGACATTTGTATACCTTCTTTAGAGAAATGTCTTTTCAAGCCTTTGCCCATTATGTAATTGGGTTGTTTGTCTCTCTGTTGTTGAGTCGTGAGAGTTCTTTATATTTTGTGGATATTATCAGATATGTGACCTGCAAAGATTTTCTGTAAATCCTTATTTACATTCTTGACACAAAAAATTTAAAATTTTCATAAACTCCAGTTGATGTATTTTTCATTATTTTTGCCTGGGTTTTGGTGTCATATCTAAGAGCCCATTGTCAAATCCAAGGTTATGAATATTTGCTTCCATGTATTCTTCTAAGAGTCTTATGGATTTAGTTCTGATATTTAAGTCACTGATTTTGAGTTATTTGTGTAAAGTAGGGGACCGACTTCACTCTGTCATGTGGAAATCCAGGTGTTGTATTTCTAATCCTTTAGAAATACAATTCTTTCCCCCATTGAATTGACTTGTTACCCTTGTCAGAAATTAGTTGACCAAGGGGCCGGCCACGTTCTCTCACTTTGGAGAACGTGGTGCTGACAACACCAAGTCAAGGGTTAAGATCCCCTTACTGGTCATCTTTAAAAAAGAAAAAAAAGAAAGAAATCGGTGGCCATAGATGTGTGGGTTTATTAAGGAACTCTTTGCCCAGAAAGAGTTCCATCTTTCTTGCTGCTTTTAAGATTCTCTCTTTGTCCCGTAGTAGTTTGATTATAATGTGTCTCACTGTGGGTTTCTTTGAGTTCTTACTTGGAATGCACTTTGCTTCTTGGTTTTTATTTTTTTTTATTTTTTATTTTTTAT
>NW_007731265.1:154604-158451 GCF_000696425.1 Galeopterus variegatus | reverse complement strand
GAACTCTTTGCCCAGAAAGAGTTCCATCTTTCTTGCTGCTTTTAAGATTCTCTCTTTGTCCCATAGTAGTTTGATTATAATGTGTCTCACTGTGGGTTTCTTTGAGTTCTTACTTGGAATGCACTTTGCTTCTTGGTTTTTAGATTCATGTGTTTTATCAAATTAGAGAGCTTTTCAGGCATTACATCTTCCAATATTCTTTCTTACCTTTTTTCTCTCTTCTCTTCTTCTGGGACTCTCATAATGTGCATGTTGGTCCTCTTGAGGGTTTCCTACAGTTTCTTTGGGCTCTAATCACGTTTCTTCATTCTTTTATCTTTCAACACATCAGACTCTATTAATTTAATTGTCCCATCTGGTCCGATTCTTTCTTCTCCCTGCTCAAATCTACCATTGGACCTCTGTATGAGGTCTCATTGCAGTTGTCATACTTTTGAGCTACATAACTTTCATTTGGTTTCTTTCTGTAATTTCTATCTCTCTCATTTTGTTCATACATCATTTTCCAGATTGCCTGTAGTTTTCTGTCCATGTTTTCTTTTATTACCCTGAGCATATTTAAGACATATTTGAAATCTTTGTCTGGTAATTCTGATGTCTGGGACAATTTTTGTCAATTTATTTCATTTTTTTCAATGGATCCTATGTTCCTGTTTCTTTGTGATCCTTGTGGTCAATATTGTTATCAATTATTATACTGTTATAATAAAATTTAGGCAATGTATTGACACCTCTAGCATGGGGTAGTCACACATACAATCACACGCACAACTGATACAGATACTCTTTTTTGGTCCCAAAGCTGTGTGGATTGATCAAAGAAATCTTTGCGTGAGTCTAATTATCTCTCTTGTAGGACCTACCTAAATGGAGATAATTTTTAACCTCTTTCATTACTCTAGATTTATATATATATATATTTGAACATTAAACTTTGCGTGAGTCTAATTATCTCTCTTGTAGGACCTACCTAAATGGAGATAATTTTTAACCTTTTTCATTACTCTAGATTTATATATATATATATTTGAACATTAAACCATCTTCCAATGCTTTTTCAATAGCTTTATTACGTTAACAATCGTTTGGTGAAATAGTCTGTATCAGTACCAACCTTCAATTATTAGGTAAGTTGTTTACCAGCCAGATTTCTCTTAAGCCTGACATGACTTTGGTTAGATAGACCGTGTTTCTGCACAATTCACACGCCTCAACTGAACATTAGTTTCTCACGCGGTACATAGCCTGTCTTTCTTTGCACAGTGTCTAATTTTCATATGTGCTAGACACTTCATACTTATAAGTTCCAATGGCCTTCATAGTGTTGTTTAGAAAAGATTTTGTATCACAGAACTTGTGGAACTGGAAAGCGTGGTAAATATGAGACCAAGTGCAAACACGGAAGCCTCAGAGTCTAGTAGTATATGACCATCTTCCAGGAGTACAGGTTCCCGACCTGCACCTATTGTCACACTCTTGATGTAAATCATTTAGGAATATGGCATTGGACAGCCAATCCGTGGGTCTTGAAATTCTCAAAACTGGCAAAACCATGTGCTTTGAAACAAATGTGTTGCTTTTTAAAAACTCAACTTTATTGGTTTTCTTAGTAAAAAAGTCTTAAATAATGCACTCCGGAGATCCTGTCATATCTATACAACTAGAGAGTGCCGAATTTTACTTTTATCACTTAAAGAAGTTTTGACTTAATGTGACTTTTATTTACATTTATCATTTTCTATTTTTAAACACTATGTTGCTCAGGTGAATGCTGTGTCATTCTTGAGGTACCTGGTCACAGCATTCTTATTGTCACTTATAATACTTCACATGCATCACTTAGTGAGGGAGAATCTTTACTGAGGCATGATTTCTCAGGTATATTGATATAATGTATAAGTAAAAGTGATACATTACTGAGAAATAAGAAGTTTCTGAAGAATATCATTTGTTTGTTCATACGTGAGTACTGTAAAATTAAATCCCCCTTTTCTGCCATGTTCTTTTAAACTATTTAGGCTGACATTAATGGAAAACCTAGTGAAATCCAAATGAAGTGTGGAGTTTAGTTAATAGTAACGTGCCAATATTGGCTTCTTAGTTTTGATAAATATACTGTATCTGTTTTAATTTAGGATCTTTAAGATGGAGAGCACCCCTCAATGATTAGTAGAGACACACGATGGAAGAGAAGATTTTATTCCTTACAGGCAATGGCAGTACACGCCGTGCTCAGAGGCCACACACAGAGGTCGGGAGCGTGTGAGAGAGACAGGGACCCGCGGGCCAGCGCCTTTGCAGGCGTCAGGGCACTGTCTATACAGGTTCTCCCTGGGGAGTTTGGATGGGGCTTTTAAAGCAAGCAGACATGAATCCCAGGAGGTTACACAGTGACTGAGAGGTGGACACTGTTGCATATGTGCACAGTCCGTGCGGCGTGGAGGGTCAGTGGGACCAGTCAGGTAGTTTTATGTAGCTGTCCCATAGGGACATAAGTAGCTAACCCATAGGGAAGTGACCACTGGGAGGCAGCTGTATAAGGCAGACATCTGGACCGGTCACATAGAGGAACTGGGAGAAGGTGGAGAACTGGAAACTGTATCAGGTGTGAGTGAGCCCTGCTTCTGGTATGGGAAAATCCAACTGATATTCAAAATGGATGTGAGGCCAACGTACAATTTTAAGAATTCACTACACTGTCATGGCATTGTAAGATGTCACCATTAGGGGAAACTGTGTTAGGGTATGTGGGAACCGCCTGTATTATCTTCCAACTTTTCTGTGAATCTAAAATTATTCCAAAATACAAAGTATTAAAAATAACTATTCTATGTAAAAGTTTAGTTACACTAAAATCCCTGCTTTTAGAAACAGTATCAGCTAATAGAGCAAGTTTATATAAATATTTTGCTGTTAGTTATAAGATCTCCTTAGCAATACTATCGTCTCCCCCCAAATGGAGTTTTCTAATTTCTTTTAAAAACCCTAATTCACTCTGCTTATTGGCAGTCTCATCAGCCATTATTCTAATTTGAGGCTGATTTTGTTATTCTAGGTCATTTTTCCACATTGATCTAATACAATGAAAGTTTGGATCTGACCTGAACAGTGTGTAAATCAGTAATGATTAGTAGAGACACACGATGGAAGAGAAGATTTTATTCCTTACAGGCAATGGCAGTACATGCCGTGCTCAGAGGCCACACACAGAGGTCGGGAGCGTGTGAGAGAGACAGGGACCTGCGGGCCAGCGCCTTTGCAGGCGTCAGGGCACTGTCTATACAGGTTCTCCCTGGGGAGTTTGGATGGGGGGTTTAAAGCAAGCAGGCACGAATCCCAGGAGGTTACACAGTGACTGAGAGGTGGACACTGTTGCATATGTGCACAGTCCGTGCGGGGTGGAGGGTCAGTGGGACCAGTCAGGTAGTTTTATGTAGCTGTCCCATAGGGACATAAGTAGCTGTCCCATAGGGAAGTGACCACTGGGAGGCAGCTGTATAAGGCAGACATCTGGACCGGTCACATAGAGGAACTGGGAGAAGTTGGAGAACTGGAAACTGTGTCAGGTGTGAGTGAGCCCTGCTTCTGGTATGGGAAAATCCAGCTTATATTCAAAACGGATGTGAAGCCAACGTACAATTTTAAGAATTCACTGGGGCATTGTAAGATGTCACCATTAGGGGAAACTGTGTTAGGGTATGTGGGAACCGCCTGTATTATCTTTCCAACTTTTCTGTGAATCTAAAATTATTCCAAAATACAAAGTATTAAAAATAACTAATCTAAGTAAAAGTTTAGTTACACTAAAATCCCTGCTTTTAGAAACAGTATCAGCTAATAGAGCAAG
>NW_007731265.1:151696-154290 GCF_000696425.1 Galeopterus variegatus | reverse complement strand
AGGCCAGGACAGAGCAAGACCAGCAGAAAACTATCGTGGAGACCGACAATTAGAAGATCTTAAACAGAGTATATCTCACCCAGGCAATACAAGAAAAAGGATGACCCGAGAAGCCTCAGTCAGCGAGACTCATGCGGGCAGTCGTTCATGTAAAAAGTGCTTACGGAGCATGTCCTCTGTCAGTCACCACGTGGGGCATTCCCAGCACAAACAGACCCTGGTCCCCTGGTCTCCTGTAGTCACGGAGCTCACAGACTAGTGGGGGATGTGGACTGAAATTGGGAGCCAGAGTAAAGAATGATTGCAAAATACATTGCAGTCATGTTGAAGACGTGTGCTTGTGTGTGCACGTGTGTGTGTATGTACATGTATATGTGCGTGTATAGACAGATACGCCAGCATTTTCCAATACAGAGGCTTTGAGTGAGGGGATTTTCCTGATGTTACACGTTCTCCTCCCTTAGTGCAAATGTATACAGCCTGTGGGGTTTTTTTTGTTTGTTTTTGTTTTTTTTAAGATGACCGGTAAGGGGATCTTTACCCTTGACTTGCTGTTGTCTGCACCACGCTCACCCATTGAGCAAACCGGCCATCCCTATATAGGATCTGAACCCGTGGCCTTGGTGTTCTCAGTACCACACTCTCCTGAGTGAGCCATAGGCCGGCCCTTACAGCCTGTCTTTTTGAAACGGTCACAGTGGATGATAATCACACTCTGTCAAACCCATTTGTTTCCAGAGAAAAATAAAACTATTTCAGGGTGTTGTCAGAGGGAGTCTCAGTTCCTGTAAGGGATTCTTTTTTTTTTTTTTTTTGGCGAATATTCCTTTACAGATAGTATGGCTTTTTTTTGTAAAAATGTTATATAAATGCAGATGTTTCCACATATACATATTTTAGTGTACACAAAAGTGTCTGGAGGAGAAAGGAATGGCATATTTCATTCATCCTTTACTTTTATAATTCTGGATTGCTTGATTTCATTACAAGGACACATTGCATTTGTGACATTTTAAAAATAAAGTGTTCGCAGAACAGTCCTCTGGGCTGAGCTTGAAGTGGAAGGAGAGATTACACTTACAGAATTAAGAACAGCAGGGAAGCACTCTGACCCAAGATGACAACTGAGCTCACGTGAAGCCCTCCTATGAAGAAACAGAAAAACATTTTAAAAACATAGTCAAATCCTTAATTCCACTGGAAAAAAGAAGGGAAGTTTGGTGGACCAGTAAAATACATTCAGTAAGCACTAGCAAATAGAAAGGTGGTGATGAATTTGGGTGACAATGTGTCAATGCAGGTTCATCCATTGTACGACAAAGACCACTGTGGGGGAGGGGGATGTTGAAAAGATGGGGAGGCTGTGCATGGGGGTGGGGGATAAAAGGTATAAGGGAATTCTGTGTACCTTCCTCTCAATTTTGCTGTGATCAAAACTGCTCTTAAAAAATCAGCTTTATGGTTAAATAAAGAAAGAAAGAAAAGAAAAGAAAAGCTGAGTTCAGCTCGAAGAACTACATTACTGATGAAAACATTTCATTCGGAACAGTGCTGGAGAAGACCGCTCAGGAAAGCCCTCTGCCTGCACCAGCATACAGCAGGGCGCTCAGCTTACCCAGCACAGGGTGATTAGTTAGGGGCCGGCAGGAACAGACAGGAAGATCAGCTCTTGAATGTGAGCTCTGCTTCCCCACTGATATGGATTGAATTGTGTCCCCCAAGATTTACGTATGAGAACCTTGACCCGCAGTCTAACTGTGGAGGGTGAGGAATCCTATTATGATATTTGAAAGCTGGGGCCTTGAAGTGGTGGTGGGATTGTAAGGCTCATGCGCTAGTGTGTGGGCCTGGTTCTGAGGGCTTTAAAAGGAGAGCAGTGAGAGTCTCTGTCTGCTTCCGCCATCTCTCAATGTGACACCTTGTGTCACTGAAGCCACCACTAAGGAAGGCCTTCACCATATGTGTTCCCTTGACTTTGAACTTCTCAGCCTCAGAAACTATAAGCAATAAGTTTTGTGTTCTTTATAAATCACCCAGTTTCACGTATTCTGTTATAAGCAACAGAAGTGGATTAACACACCCACCAAAGTGGAGAGGAAAACTTTACAATGTGTATTTGGCCACCTTTGAGAATAGCACACTACAGTAACTGACCAACGAAACTTCGCAAACCGCATGGAGAGTTGTAAGGACCTGTGCAGGATCATGAAAACGACTCCTGGTTGAAGTCAGACTATTTACATCTTGTGCTTATTTTGGAAAGTGCTGTAAAAATGGCCCAAGGTATAGGTAACATCTCAAAATATCTGAGGAAAAATTGGAGCGACAACAGAAAGCTGGGCTACAGATAACTGAATCCAAGTTTACTGTTTATTTTATATTTTTCTTTAAACTGTATGTTTTCTGTGCCATGTTTATGATTTTACAGTTGTGAATTTCAAGAAAAGTGGTAACAGAATTGTCCTTGATATTCTAAAAAAGAATCTAAATGACTATTTTTAGAAAAAGGTTATTTAATGAGTCTGGGAACACTTTTCTAAGGATAAGAAAATGTATCCAAATTTTTGTCTACAAACTGAAAACAACAGTAGAAA
>NW_007731265.1:147322-151290 GCF_000696425.1 Galeopterus variegatus | reverse complement strand
ATCTAAATGACTATTTTTAGAAAAAGGTTATTTAATGAGTCTGGGAACACTTTTCTAAGGATAAGAAAATGTATCCAAATTTTTGTCTACAAACTGAAAACAACAGTAGAAATGAAACCTATCTCAGAAGGTGGCTGTGGAATGAGATTAGTTCAGGAATGGAAGAGCTTTGCGTTTGGCCTGGCTGAATAAAAAACCAAAGCCATCAGTAAATGGGTCTGTTACTGGTGTCCATCAGCCAGGACACCAGTAACAGACCCATATGGGGATCCTTTAGGGGGAGATAGCTTTAGGGAGAGACAGCTGTGAGCATCTAGTGACAGGACCATACGATTTTGCTCCTTTATTCTGCACATGAGATGGATGACACCAAGTTTGCCATGTTGCATCACCTCGCATTCCTGGGATGAACTCACACTCGCAGCAGGTGCCACCTGGCGGCAAGGCTTGCGCTGTTCCCCCAGGTGCAAAGGACCTCAGCGACAGCGGGGAGGAGGGCAGCGCCCCCGCGCAGGCGCGGTCCAGTGGGGTCCCCGCTGCTGCCGACTCCGCAGCAAAGCTCCGGGAACAATCACAGGAATTCCAAGGACTTCACCCAAGACGAGTGCGTCCGAGGCCGGGCATTCGCGCCCTGGCTCTGGCCACCACCTGCAGGCCACGGTCAGCGGCCCGGCCAGCGCGGAGCGGGCGTCCGGCCCAGACCTGTGCTCGCGCCCGCGGCTGCCGGCCGAGGCCTCCCAGAGACTCCTTCTTTGGGTTTGATTAACTTGGTAGAGGGGCTCTTGGTAGAACTCAGGGAAACTTTTAAGTGTATTGGTTTACTATAAAGGATATTACGAAGGATACAGATGAAGAGACGCATGGGGCGAGGTGTGGGGGAGGGGCGCACCGTCCAGGAACCCCACGTGTTCAGCCACCCGCGAGCTCTCCAAACCCAGTCTTTGGGGTTTTATGGAGGCTTCATTACATAGGCGTGACTGATTAAATCATTGGCCACTCGTGACCATCTTAACCTCTAGCCCCTCTCCCCTCCCTGAGGTGGCAGGAGGGGCTGAAAAGTCTCAGCCCTCTAATCCTGCCTTGGTCTGTCAAGTCCTGCACAGGCACTGACGATCACTGCTTCATGACGAATAGGGTTGACAGCAGCATCTTCAGGTGTTTGCGCTCAGCAGCAGCGCATCACTGCAAGTGAAAAAACAAAAACATACTTTAGGACTAGACTTTTACGATACTTGGTAATAAGCACAGTCGTGGCCAGCAATGCCTTTTGAAACACCCAGGTGTGGTTATTATCTCATATCGAAGTACCTTAAAAAGGGGGTGGTGGGTTCATTAGATATTTCTATGCATTGACTGTCTCCCCAAATCTCATTGAAGCTTGACTCCCATTGTAACAGCATTAAGAGGGAGGGAAATCCAACTATGATAGTGACAGAGAGTGACTGTGCTCTTCTGAATGGACTGATCCGTTCACGCAGTAATGGGCTGATGGTTTAAAGGGTGGTCACGAATGTAGTTCTGATGGCTTTATAAGGAGAGTGAGTGAGGTTCTTTCTTGCTCGTTCTATTCTCACCATGAGATACCCTGCATTGTTGTAGAGAGCCATCACCAAGAAGGCCTTCACCACATATGTTCCCTGGACTTTGAACTTCCCAGCCTCTGAAACTGTAAGAAATAAATTTAATTTCCTTATAAGTTACCCAGTTTCAGGTGTTCTGTTATAAGCAACAGAAATGGACTAACATAGATATTTACATAATTTTTTTCTTTTTCAAAAGGCAAGTGTTCCAAATGTGCTGACCTTTTCTGGGATAAGTGGCTCTTAGCAGTAGAAGATCTAGCAAAGATTTTCTAAAACTATAATCAATTGTCCCTGCAGGAAAAAGTACATCTCACCTATAAGTTAAAAACAAAAACAGAAAAAAAAAAACAAAAACCCTGCTTTTTGAAAGAATGTGGAGCGATCGTTTTGAAAATACCAATTTGAAAATTTTTTCATTATTAGATGACTTTACTGTTACAAAGTAATGTTAAAACTCTCGTATTACAAACACTTTAAAAACTTGGAAATGTAATTTTATAAACTTTGTAAACTCTCCCAAAAAGAAGAGTCTTGGTCGATTTCAAATAGTTAAAAAATATAAAAATACATTTTAAAAATTAGCTTAAAATAATTGATATTCATAATGATAAATGAAGCTGGATTTTAACCAAAAACTTTTGCGCAATTAGCACCTGGATCAACTATCAAGGTTTAGTAAGCCTTTATTAATGATGCCTTTATTCCATTTAAATCAATCCATCTTCCTGAGAAACCATTTCCATGTGAGAGTCATTAATTCAAGTTTAGAAATAAGGGGAACTTAAAATTAGATCTTGAAATTATTGTGTTAAATCAAGATTTAAAAAAGATAAATACATAATCATATTGCTTTCATCCAATTTTTAATAATTTTTGTCATCACAGAAATGTGTTTTTGATTAAAAAGTTTTTGTTTTTTCATCTTTTAAAATTCCTATGTATGTATTTTGTAGCCATCATAATATTAAGCACATTACCACATATACTTTAAGAAAGATAAATTAGGGATGGGTGCTCAAATATTGTATCAATGGGTGGAAACTCTTGGCTTTAGGAATTTTTAATCTCCCGTTTTGCTTTTAGTTAATTTTGATAGTAAAGCCACAATTTTTTTTTTTCCTCTTTGTCTCTTTTTTTTTTTGTGACCGGCAACAGATTGTAACCCTCAGTGTCGCGCCCGTACCGGACCGGGACCGGCAACGTTATCGCAACCCTCGGCGTTGCTCCCGCACCTCACTCAGCCAGTGAGCGGCTGGTCTGTATGTGGGATCCGAACCCTCGGCGGGAGCGCCACCGCACTCCCAAGCGGCGCACTGTAGCAGTGCACCACCGGGCCGGCCAAAGCCACAATTTTGAAACTACTCTTGCATACACACATCAAGCACAAATACTGCCTGGGAAAAACAGTCCCCTGTGGGCAAAGACTTCTGTACCTGTGCTCAGAGGATAGAGGCACATGCAAAGCACCCATGAAGCAAGAGAGGTCGCGGCACTTATGGTAACAGTAGTGGCAGAGGCAGTGAAAATAGTGGTGACACTAGTAGCAGAAGCAGTAGTGGCAGCAACAGTAGCAGCCACAGCAGAGCAGTGGTGGTGACAGTAACAGTGGTAGAGAGAGTGGCAGTGGTCGTGGTGGAAGAAGCAGAAGTGGTAGTAGCAGTAGTGGCAGTGCTAATGACAGCACCAGCAGCAGCAGTAGCAGTCCTAGGAGTGGGAGCAGCAATAGTGGTATAATTAATAATGGTATTAATAGCAGTATTGGTGGTGGAGGTAGTGGCACTGACAGTAACAGTAGCATCACTGATGCTGGTGGTAGGAGCAGCAGCGGTAGTGGTAGCGATGGTGTGTGTAGTGGTAGCAGTGGTGTGGTGGTGGTGGTAGTGGTAGTGTGTGTAGATAGTGGTGGTGTGGTGTAGTGGTAGTGTGTATAGCGGCAGTGCGTGTAGTGGCAGTGCATGTAGTGTAGTTACGGTGGCCCTTGTGGCAGGAAACCCTGGCTTCTGGGGCTGTGGGGTCATGAGTCCCTCAATGTCCCGGGGCTGAGCCGGGGGAACAGGAGGGGACTGAGGTCCAGCCAGCAGGCAGGGAGATGATGGAGAGCTGCGCTTGGGGGGTCACCCCGCCTCCGCCCAGGCGCCTTCCCCTGGCACGTCCCCATGCCCGTGTTTGGGGGAGAGCAGCCCTCCCCACGGGGTGGGCCTTGGGGGGGGGAAAGGGGCTCATTGCTGGTCCAGGTGGCCCCTGAGCAGTGGGGGGGCTTAAGTGACAGGAGTGCTGGGTTTGTGCCTCCAAGCTGGGACATGCAGGCGGGCAGCGGGCGGGAGACGGGCGGGCCTGGCGTGTGCACACCACCGGCGGCCTATACTCTCCCGTTCTTGCTTTTTC
>NW_007731265.1:145474-146581 GCF_000696425.1 Galeopterus variegatus | reverse complement strand
GGACAGGCCTCACCAACGGGTCCCCGTCTTCCCCTGCCCCGGCCCACCCTGCTCCTCAGCAACCCCCTCCCAGTTCCCCAGCTCATCTACAAAAGTTGGAATTCTCTGGAAGTGGGTGGGTCTCTTCTCATGGGCCTCCACTATACCTTCCCAGTAACCTCCACTCACATACAATCTGCTGGAACCAGGCTGCTGGTGGTTCCAATTCCTCTATCTGGAACTGCTACTCATGCGAGTCCCTACCTGTATTTAATTATGCTGTGGCTGTCTTTGGTTATGTGGGGATGTCCTTATATCTCAAATGGAGTGTGTCTCTTTCCCCGCTGGGAGCCCTTCCTCCTGTGAACTTCCTATGGTCTGTGGCCACCGTAAGTGTAAATTTAGTGAGGAGCCTCAGCAGAGTCCTTGCCTCCTCCTGCTCCCTAGCCTATGTGACCACTCACCTGGCCTGCCAATTCCACGTCCTGCTTCTCCAAGGCACACATTTCCTCTGCATCTGGCAGCCACTGGCCTACAGCAGTGATCTGCTCACAGGTTCCCAGCTCCTCTCCACACCAGACAGTGGCCCATGGTACTTTCCTAAAACTCCAAGGGACTGGCATCCAACGTTTGGTAAAAAACGAGGGATGGCTTTCCAGACCACAGATCAAGTTCAGACTCTTGAACCTGCCATAAGGGGCCTTGAGGGCATCAGGGCCTCCCACCTGGTCCCACCACCACCCTCTTGTGGGAAACCACGCAGACCTGTCCCTGGGCCCCACCCAAAGCGGCTCTTCCCGCTGTCAGCGAGCACGGGCCACCGCAACCGTGTATGCGTGTATGTGTTCACCCCTCGCGTGTGAGCTCGAGATTTTGATTTCCTTCCCCCAAGACATATGCGGAGAGTCCTACATAAATGCGCTTTGAATACTCATCTAAGGGAGTGTGTACAGGGAGATTACCAAGCCATCTGCCTGATGAGTCTCCAGAATTTAAGGAAAATCCTCACTCTCTTCCTGATGATTGTCACTTTTTTTTTTACATGGTTCACAAATTGATAAGTGTGCTGAGAGAGTCCACACCTTCCCGAGGTATTGATTCCAATCTCTCTGCCTTGGCCAGTCCAAG
>NW_007731265.1:121689-145424 GCF_000696425.1 Galeopterus variegatus | reverse complement strand
TCAGCGAGCACGGGCCACCGCAACCGTGTATGCGTGTATGTGTTCACCCCTCGAGTGTGAGCTTGAGATTTTGATTTCCTTCCCCCAAGACATATGCGGAGAGTCCTACATAAATGCGCTTTGAATACTCATCTAAGGGAGTGTGTACAGGGAGATTACCAAGCCATCTGCCTGATGAGTCTCCAGAATTTAAGGAAAATCCTCACTCTCTTCCTGATGATTGTCACTTTTTTTTTTACATGGTTCACAAATTGATAAGTGTGCTGAGAGAGTCCACACCTTCCCGAGGTATTGATTCCAATCTCTCTGCCTTGGCCAGTCCAAGATATATATTCTGGTACACCCATTGTGTGTGTGAGTCTGCAGAAGAGCTGGTGGGCTGCCCAGGGCCCTCTAGAATCTGAACTGACACAGTCTGACTGTCACCTGCTCCCGAGGACCGGATGCACCCAAGGACAGGAGCTGGGCCTAGCAAGCCAGACTGTGCACTGGCCTCCCTCTGGTGGCAGGTTCTGGAGTGAGCCACAGATTCAGGATGAGATGCAGGCCAGCTCGTGTATGGGGCTCAGCATCCTGCACTAACTCTGGGATGAATGAGTGAATGCTTTTCTTTGCCTCCTGACTCTACTCCCAGACCATCCCTAAACACTGGCCCAGAAGCTTGCACTGGCCTCCCTCTGGTGGCAGGTTCTGGAGTGAGCCACAGATTCAGGATGAGATGCAGGTCAGCTCGTGTATGGGGCTCAGCATCCTGCACTAACTCTGGGATGAATGAGTGAATGCTTTTCTTTGCCTCCAGACTCTACTCCCAGACCATCCCTAAACACTGGCCCAGAAGCTGAGCTCATTTTTTCACGCAACACTGATGGTACCAATGGCTAACATGCTGTGCACCGTGCTGCATGCTTAACATGAAGCATGTCATTTAATCCCCACAACAAGGCTGTGAAGCAGATGTCAGTGGCAGCGTTCCTGTTACAAAGAGGAGCAAATGCAGACATGCCAGAGAGTAAGGAAAGCACCCAGTTAAAAGCTGTGGGCTGCGACCAGATTCTAGGTCTGCCTGCCTTCAGAGCCCAAGCTCTCAACCCCTCTGCTGCCCTGCCTCCCACAGCACGAGCTGAGTGTGCATCCATTGAATGCACATACACAGGCCCCTTTGGAGAAAGAGAGCAAAGCATGGCCTGCTTCCAGCAGGGAGGCTATAGGTTGGCCCGTGCAGATGCTTAGGCGGAGGCATCTGTGGGCACAAAAAACCATCTAAGCCAGCTATATGAGCCTATACAGGTACACAACCTCTAGTATGGGTCAGAATCCATAACACTTTAGAACCTGACTCAGATCAGGATGGCCAGAAACGTATCATTCCAGGTATGAAAAAGGAAAGAGCATTTTCTCACTCCGTCATGGATTCTCCCTTGACTGGTCCTCAATTTGGCCCATGGATCAGAGGAAAACAGCCCCACAGGGCCAGTGCCTGGCATGGCTACCAGTCTCCTTGAACATCAATATAAAGAGGCTCTAGCTAGGGGATCCCGTTACTGCAACCACATCAGACACGAACCCCATAGATAAGGAGGAGGGTAAGAAGCCAAATTCATGTCAAACTGTGTAAGCTTCTAGGTGAAACAAGATGGCTGGATTCATTCTGAGTAATTATCAGTTTATCTTTAGATAGGATAAAGATGAGCTCTGTGTACCAAACTGAAGTACTCATCTCTTTTTGGCTGACTGGGTCTCCCCAGTGTTGCTGTCCCCGGTTCCTGCTCTGCCAATCAGCATGCAGCTATTTTGAAGGGCTGAATGGAGAGAAACCTGTGCCAAGACTTTTCTTTTAAGCCATCAAAATACTATGAATCTGGCTTCCTTCAGATTTGTGCTTGGAAATAGACTTCTTGAGTTTAGAAGTTTCATTAAAACTTTAGACTTCCTAAAGATTTTTCCAACTTATCAAGTTAGACTTCCAACTACTAGATATTTTATTTATTTTTTTTATTCAACAAATGTTTATTAGGCAATGATGTGCAATGCTGGGTACCCTGAGTGAAAAAGGATGATAAAAACATGAATCATGTTCTAAATAAATTAATAAACATGAAGGGACACAGACACATAAACAAATAACCATAATACTTGGCAGGGAATGCTGTATTTGTTTCTATCCCTGGAGGGCACTGACTTGAATTTTCCCTCCCAGTTATTGTAACCACCTCCTGGGGAAGTCCCTTCTTCCGCCCCTCCGCCCACATGTTACCTGTTCCCAGGATAAATTAGCCCTCCTTTCATCCACCAGGGGCGCCCAGCAGAGTTGTCCACCCAAGTAGGGCCTGGAGGAGGTTGTGAGTTCCTATGGTCCCTACTCATGTTTAATCTGCTGGGGTGTCTCTCTGGCAGTTTCCCGGCACCCAACCCACCCCCACCTCTGAGCAAAGCAGCAACCACTGGGTCATTGGTGGTCATTAAGTTATTCAGAGCTGATCCTTAACATAGAAATAGAACCAGAATTGGGAGAACAGAACATGTTTTGCCCTGATTGTTCTCTCTCACTCTCTCACTCTCGCACTCTGTGAAAAAGATCGATTTGAATAGCTGACAATGCCTTCTAACAGGGCCTTCAAGAGCTGACTAATGAATCCTTTCAGGTGGAGTCAAAGGCAAACTTTTTGCACCGTGTTTTTTGCTGCATGGCAAATGGTCGCCTAGGCACAAGTGACAAATGCCAGGAAAAGTCCAGTATCTCAGGGTCTGAAGCAAAGTGCAGCTGTCCTGGAATTGTTGGGTGAAGATGGGCTAACAGGACGAAACACAGGTAGAAGAGGAATCTACTTAGAGAGGTGATTGGTTATTGGTTAAGAACTGATATTCCAGAGGAAGTGAGGAGCTTTATGCTTTTGTTACCAAAGGAAACTGCCTTCTCTCTTTACTAATAAACACTTCCGCCACTTCCACCATAATGTGTCCCTGCCACAATCAGAAATCAGAAAAGTTGTAGGTATCTTAATTACAGAAAAAATTTTATATTCCATGCATTTGTCCTTGCACTGAGGAGGAGTTTGTTATTAGTTAACTGGTATTTAATCCTCACTTAAAGGACTTTGAGCACTGCTTACATGGAAGGAAGCAGTTTCCAGCCAGTTCTTTCCTACTTTGTGACTGTGGCACTGGTTGGTGTACTTCTGTGGTTTTAAAGTTTTCACCTCTCAGAGGAGGCTGCATCAGAAAAAGGAAAAGTGCTGGTGGCTCCTGAGTGCAGAGGCTGCAGACCTCCTGGAGGAAAGAGCCAGTCCACTGCCCACCCCCTCGACACTTAAGAGTAACGTTCAACACACTCAGCCCACCAAAGAGTGGTCAGATAGGACTGTAGTTAACTAAGACGTACAGAAGAGTTGGCTGAATGTATTTAATGTGTCAGTTATCAATCTACTGCCTCTTGGCTCTGAATCCCACCTCTCATATCTACCGTGTGACGAAGAATGGAATTCCTTAAAGCACGTCTCCTCTAAGCGAGCAGAAATTCAGCCTCCTCAGTGGGGGCTCTGGAGGGACAGGCAGAGGAAGAAGGAGGCTTCTAGTACGTGGGAGACAGCCCAGCCACGGACCAAACACACAGCCCATTTGAAGCCTGGGCCTGACAGAACCTGACCTCAGCCCACCCTCCCTGCAGGGACACAGGGGCCCTTGCCTGCACATGCCACCCGGGCCTGAGGACATCTGCGCAGCTGCGGCGCCCTCCCTGCATGCGGGCTCCACTGGCCTCTGACCTCACCAACCTGCGAAGATGACCCTTGCAGGATGCTGCTCGCCAGCCTGCACTCCCCGTGGTGGTCTTTTGCTTGCCAGCCTGCACCCTCTGTGGTGGTCTTTTGCTCGCCTGGCCACTCCAGGCCAGTTCCAGCTGAGCAAATCATTTGTAAGCTGAGCGATGCCTTCTCCAACAGGTCTGAGCCCTTTTACGCTTGAACTTCACTGGGTGCTCTTCCTAAGCCCCAGCATACCTTAAAGACTTCCATTTATCTTAAGGTCACTTATAGTCATCATAGTTAATAATTCTCTATGTTAAACTTCTGTTTAACCTTCTGGGGCTGGCTGGTTAGCTCAGCTGGTTAGAGCGCTGCCTGGTAACATCAAGGTCAAGGGTTTGGATCCCTGTGCCAACCAGCCCCTTAAAAAACAGGCAAATGTTCTATCTCCTGATTGGACTCAGACTGCTACATTTAATGATGTGCATAAAGATTTCATGATAAACAATTAACCCAAATGGTAAATAACTTTCATGAGCTAATGTGTTTCATATTTTAGACAGCAAAATCAAATCTTGCTGTGTCTTCAGAGTCTATACTGAAGATAACTGGATTCATATCCTGATGATACAATCTGTGCTTTCATGAAGCATATTCTCCACTTACAATTATTTTTAATCATAGGTATGATCCTAGAGGTATAGTTTCTTCTACTAACTTTTTTTCTTTCAGAAAGCAATAAGAGAACTTATGAAAAAAATGTTTATTACATACATTTAATACTTTAACCTAATTCTTGATAATTTGTCCTAGAGAAATTATTAAAAATCACCAAAAATTTTATAGATTTTTTTTTTAATGAAGAAAAGAATCCTAAATCTGGGCATGACTAAGCAAATTGTATCACCTTGATGTTACAGCATAAAAATAATAGGAAAAATAGTGCGGTGTTATGTACAAGATATAAAACCCTGTCATGAAAAGTGTTTCACATAATAAGTACGTAAACTAGGACTACACAATCATCAAGTACTATGCAGGTTCTAGGATTTTATGCTACTTACATGCTAACAAGCTAGCCTGTTACATCCTATTTCATGGATACTAGCAAGAAGACACAAGACTTCTGGTCAGAAACAAAGGACTTCATTACTTGCAGCAAAGCAGTCACGAGAGCTTATCACACCTTTTTTGTGGGTTCTCACACCTTCCAAGCCCCAGCGAGACAATGCAAAAGGCTCATCATGGATCACTGCTGTGATACCGTGAAATATATATGTGGTCTTTGTTCCAGATTCCGGGCAAACAAGTCCAAAAATCCTTGGAATCTCCAAAGTCATAAGTGTCTTTTTGTATGCTAATGAGTTGACTGGTGGCTGGTAGCCCCTAGGTAGCTTCAGGATGGGAGCTGGTCACCAGAAAGACCTAGGTAGGATTAGAGGGTTGGGACTTTCAGCTCCATCCCCCAACCTCTGGGAAGGGGAAAGGGGCTAAGGGTTTAGTTGATCACCAGTGGCCAATGATTTAATCACTCTTGCCTATGTAATGAAGCCTCCATAAAAACCCAAGAGCACAGGGTTCAGGGAGCTTACGTTTAGCTGAATACATGGAGGTTCCTGAAGGGGGCGCTCCCAGGGAGGGCATGGAAGCTCTGTGCCCCTTCCCCATACCCTGCCCTATGCATCTCTCCATCTGTATCCTTTATAATATCCTTTATAATAAAGCAATAAACATAAGTAAGTGTTTCCCTGAGTTCTGTGAACCGCTCTAGCAAATTAATAGAACTCAAGGAGACGGCTGTGGAAACTCTGATTTGCGATTGGCATTGACAGTGAGGCTCAGTCTTGTGGAACTGAGCTCTCACCCTGTGTGACTTGATGCTACCTCCGGGTAGATAGTGTCGTAATTAATTGGAAGACACCCAGCTGGTGTCTGCTGCAGAATTAATTGCTTACTTACTGGTGAGGAGAAACCCCCAAACATTTGCTCACAGAAGTCGTCTGTATGGACTGTTGTGCTGGAAGAGCACACACCTGCACATGGGAGGTTGCACTACAGGAAGGGAACACTGAGCTTGGACGTTCGTGCTTTTACAAGAGCTGAAGTGAGCCTGCTGTTTGCTGAGGAGAAATGCTGACATCCTTGAGGCTGCCCACCGCAGCCCGAGAGAGAGCCTGTTAAAGAGCACTCAAACGTGATCTCACCCAGCAAGTACTGGCAGGGAAGCCCAGTGCTGCGGGTAGACTGCCTTTCCCAACAACAGTGTAAAAACTAGATGGGAGGCATGAAGACTGAAAAGAGGTATGAAAAAATACATACAATTTAGAGTGGGAAGATTTTCTTTGGTCTCTTCTTTGCTCTTGTCATCTGCGTAGGTAAGTGTGTGTGTGTGTGTGTGTGTGTGTGTGTGTGTGTTCATACACAAGCACCGGGTAGAGAACACAGTCCATTATCAGTTTTCAGAAAACTAAGGAAGGGAATTCTCTCTTCCTGATGCTGCCATCTCTGTTTCCTTCCTCTGTAGAGATGCCACTCAGATTGTCCCTTTCCTTCCTGCAGATCACAGGGCTATGCATTCAGCTCTTTATGTTTCATGTGGCAGCTGCAGCTCTGCACCTCTCCATGGAGAACCTGTGACCTTACAGCTCTGGGGGTGCCCATGTCCACTAGGCATTATTCATCTGTGAATAATGATAGGTTTGTTCCTTCTTTTCAAACTCTTGTACTTTTTTCTGCCATTTCATGTGTTTAGAAGAACCTCCTGTACAATGGTGATGGACACCCTTATCTGGTTATTAATCTTAATGTGAAAACTTTTAAAGAGTCACCATTAGTGTGATGAATAGTTTAATTTTATCAAATATTTTAACACACATATTGGGATAATCATACTTTTAATTTTAATCTGTTGATATAGTAAATTTTATTGACTGCTTTACTAATTTTAAACTAATCTTACATCCCTGGGAAACCTGCTTTGGTCATTTTGTGTTATCTTTTTTATATCCTGATGAATTCTGTTTGCTAATAGTTAGGTCAAAAGTTTTGCATTTATGCTGATTCAGGTTAGTCTGTAATTTTCTTTCTCTTCTTGTCCTTTTCAGATTTTAATATGGAGCATAATCTCAAAAAATGAGTTAAGGAGTACAGTCTCTTTTTCTATAGTCTGGATTAACTTGATTAAGAATCAAATCATTGGGCTGGCCCGGTGGTGCACTGGATAGTGCGCCGCTTGGGAAGCGTGGCGGCGCTCCCGCCCGAGGGTTCAGATCCCACATACAGACCGGTTCCCGCTCACTGGCTGAGTGAGGTGCGGGAGCAACACCGAGGGTTGCGATCCCGTAGCCGGTCCCGGTCCGGTGCGGGGGCAACACTGAGGGTTGCGATCCGTTGCCGGACACGGAAAAAAGACAAAAGACAAAAAAAAAAAAAAAGAATCAAATCATTTGTTTCTTCAATGTTTGGTAGCACTCACCAATAAAACTATCTGGATGTGAAGTTTCTGGTTTTATGGAAATAAAAACAAAGTCCTTACTCTTTGGTTCTGGATTAGATGGGATAATCCTCTTGTCTCTCCCACTGAATGCAGCTGTGAAACATGGACAGAATATTTAGAGCAGCTATTTCAAGAGTCTAAAAAGTCAATTTTAGCAGGTAAATTGAGCAAGAAGACCAGAATTCAAAGTACCACCTCCTTCCAGTATCCCCCAGCCTGAACTCAACATAGCACAAAGTCCTGTAGTAAGCATGGGTTGAAGACAGAGACGACTCCAGGAGAAGCCCTCTAGTTCTGGCTTGAATGGCAAGAATGGGAATTCCTAATGTGCGGGAAGAGGTGAAATCCTCATTTTTTTCTTTTCTCTCACATTCCAGTCTGCAAGCAGTCCTGCAGTGGTAACAAATAGACGGAGCATGCAAGAGCCAAAACCCCAAAGAAATAAAACTTCCTATCTAATCAGTGACACTGTGGTTGCAAGAGACTGGGGCCAAATCCCACTGCTTTCTCTCTCTGTCCTCCCATCCCTTGGCTCCAGACAGGAGTGCACTTGTGGAAGCATGTGGCAGGTGAGCAATTAAAAGTCCCAGCTTTCTGTCTGCAGGCTGGGAATAGAAGTCCCATAGAGCCAGAAAGTACTGGAGAGAAGCACAGGAAAACGGCACCGTGAAGTCGGATGTGAATGCCTGGGCTCATCTCCAAGCCCCACACGTGTGGAACTGATCCCAGTTAGCATAAGGAAGACATTTGGAAATGAACTAAAAGATGGGCTACTGCTAAGGTCACAGACTGGCCACTGGGACATGTACCACACACATGGGACAGGGCTGAATAGCACTGCAAAGACTTTTAGACCTGAGCTGACATGGGAATCACTGCCCACTGAAAGTATGTTGGAACTTGTCGCCTGCACCTAACCAGGTTGATATGTTTCTAAAACAAAAATAACAATATCCTTCATAGGATTTAAATAAAACCCGGTGTTTCATAACATAATATTGAAAATATTCAGATACCATCCAAAATTACTTGGCACTCGAACAAGCAGGAAAATCTCAACTTGCATGGAAAAGAAAATCAAGAGACGCTAATACATATATTAGCTAGGCATTATTTATCTCTGAATAGTGATAGTTTTGTTTCTTCTTTCCCAACTCTGGCACACAACAGTGTACACAGACAACACAGATGTTGGAACGATCTGACAAAAACTTCCCAGTAGCTTTCCAGGAGCTGTTATAAAAGTGCTCTAACAGAATGTCCTTGTCCTCAGGAGATGCAAGCTTTAGTAGCCAATGGTTTAGCAAATGTGTGCCAGTGTGTGTGGTGCGAGAGAGAGATAATGCAAATGTGGCAAAATGTTCATAGCTGTGAACCTAAGTGGAGGTTATTTATTGTACTCTTCCCTCAACTTTTCTGTAGGTGTGAAATTTTTCATACCTATTGATTCCGTTGATACATACCCACGCGTGAATCTCAGAAGCATTATGCTAAGTCAGAGAAGCCAGACACAAAGGACTACATACTACATGTGTTTCTATTTATAGGGCATTATGGAAAAGACAAAGTTACAGTGACAGAAAGCAGATCAGTGGTTGCCAGAGGCTAGAGGTGGGGGAGAGACTGGCTGCAAAGGGGCAGAAAATTTTTCGAGATGATGGAGGTGTTCTGCATTATGGTTGTGGTGGTAGTTATGCTACCTCATATGTTTGTCAAAACTCATCGAATTTAAAGTTGGTCAATTTTATTAAGTGTAAGTTATTCCTTGTGTGGGTTGAGTTGTAACCCCCTAAAAAGTTATGTTCAAGTCCTAACCCCCAGTAGTATCTGAGAATGCGACCTTATTTGGAAATAGGGTCTTTACAGATGTAAGTTAAGGATCTTGAGATAAAATCATCCTGGATTTAGGGTGGGCTCTAATCCCACTGACTGGTGCTGTTGTTATAAGAGAAAGTAGAGGGATATCTGAGACAGAGACACAGACGAGAAGACTCAGAGAAGAAAGCCACATAAAGATGGAGGCAGAGACTGGAGTGGTGCAGCCTTAAGCCAAAGAACACAGAGGATTTCCTACAACCCCAGAAGCTAGGAGAGAGGCATGGATTGGATTTGCCTTCAGAGCCTCCAAAACAAATCAACCCTGCTAACATTTTGATTTCAGACTTCTGGCCAGATCTGTGAGACAATACATTTCTGTTGTTTAAGGGGAAATAAACACACGACTCCACTGATCACTTGCAAATACTCTAGAAATCAATGGAAAAGTAGAAAGTATCAATAAAGAAATGGAAGACACAAAAAAGAAACAAATGGAAATTTTAGAACTGAAAAAATACAGTAACTACAATGCAGCCTCAAACTCCAACTTGCAAATACTCTAGAAATCAATGGAAAAGTAGAAAGTATCAATAAAGAAATGGAAGACATAAAAAAGAAACAAATGGAAATTTTAGAACTGAAAAAATACAGTAACTACAATGCAGCCTCAAACTCCGAACAGCATAAACTGAAAGAAATACACAACCAGGTATATCATAAGGAAACAATTAAAAACTAAGGACAAAGAAAAACTCTTGAAAGCAAAGAAGAAAGAAAAAAAGTATCAGCTATAGGGAAACAACAATTCATATGGCTGCACATTTCTCACCAGAAACCAATTGTCTCAGTAATAGAACTAGAGACAAAATCATCAAGGAGATGAAATAACTGAAAAATATCACCAACCAACTAGATCAAGTTGACGCCTATGTAACACTCCATCCACCAGTTTTAGAGTACACATTCTTTCCAAGTACACAGGAAGCATTCACAGAGATAACCACATCCTGAGTCATGACACATTTAGAGTTGGAATCATACAAAGTATATTCTTTGACCATAATGAAATTAAGCTAGAAATTAATTTTTAAAAGATAATAAAAAAATCACAACACACCTGGATATTAAATACACTTATAAATGATCCATAGGTCAAAAAGGAAGTCTTGAGAGAAATTAGAAACTATTTTTAACTGAGCATAATAAAAATACAACATATTAAAATGTGTGAGATAACAACTAAAGCAGTGCTTAGAGGGAAATTTATAGCATTGAATTGCTTACATTAGAAAGGAAGAAAGGTCTTCAATCAATAATATAAGCTTCTACCTTAAGTAATAATAAAAAGAAGAGTAAAATATCCCAACACAAGCAGAAGGAAATAATAAAGATAGGGGAAGAAATCAATGAAGTTGAAAAAAGAAAACAGTACAGAAAATCAATGATATTCAAATCTGATTCCTTGAAAAGACCACAGTGGTGCATTGGACTTGCAGAGGGAGAGAACATACCTAGGGATAAAAAGTGGGGTAGGGAAAGGGGGATGCGGAGGGAGGTCAGGGATAATTGAGGGGAGAAATGGGTGGGGGACATAGGGTATAATCACAATTTGTGGTAATGGACATGCTGCCAGAATGGATCTGGCCATCACATCTTAGGCACGAGTGGTGACAATTTGCTTTGTACTGCATGAATATTCATTACCAATAAAAACAAAACATTTGTTTTAAAAAGTTGATTCTTTGAAAAGATAATGAAATTGATAAATCTTTAGAAAGACTGACAAAATGAAAAAGAAGAAGACACAAATTACTGATTTAGGAATGAAAGAGGGGATATCATTACAGACCTGTAGACATTCAAAAACTAATAAGCCATTAAAAGAAGACCACGAACATCTCTGCATTTAAACTTTAGGTAAAATGGACCAATTCCTCAAAAGTTACAAACTACTAAAACATGCACAAGATGAAACAGACAACTTGAATAGTCCTATAATTACTACAGAAATTAGATGTATAGTTAAAAGCCTTTCCAAAAAGAAATCTCCAGGCCCATACAGTCTTACTGGTGAATTCTATCAACTATTTAAATGAACAAACATCAATTCTACCCAATCTCTTCCAGAAAATAGAGGATGGATCCCTCCCAACTCATTTTATGAGAGTAGCATTTCCATGACGGCAAAACCAAAGACAGTACAAACAGAAAATTATAGACCATTATATCTATAGACCACTATATGTTGTTTTAACATAAATGCAAACATCCTCAACAAAACATTAGCAAATCAGATCCAGCAATGTATAAAAAGGATAATACAGCATGATATAATGGGGTTTATTCCAGGAATGCAAGTATGCTTCAATATTTCAGTATTAATCAACATAATCTAACATAGACTAAGGAAGATAAACCACACGATCATATTACTTAATGCAGAAAAAGCATTTGGCAGAATTCAATGTCTATTCACAGAAAAACATAAAACAAAAAACCCTCTCAGCAAGCTTGGAATAGAAAGAAATATCCTCAATCTGATAAACAGTATCTAAAAACCTACAGCTAACATTATACTTTTCCCATAAAATCAGGAATAAGGATGTCCAGTCTTGCCTAGTCAGTGCAATAAAAAGAAAAGGAAATAAAAGGCATACGGATTAAAAAGGAAGAAATAAAACTATCCCTGTTTGCAGATTATATGATTGTATACGTGGAAAATTTCAAGGAATCTACAAAACAAAAACAAAAGCAAAGGCCTTTCTAGAATAAATAAGAGAGTTTAGCAAGGTCTCAAGATACAAGGCCAATGAGCAAAGGTAAATTGTGTTTTTATGTATTAGCAATGTACAACTGGAAACCAAAATTAAAACAATAAAATTTACAATAGATCCAAAAATGAAATAATCTCACAAAACACATACATGCTCTCTATGCTGAAAACTACAAACAGCTGATAGAAGAAATTAAAGAAAATCTAAATAAATGGAGAAATGCACCATGTTCATGGATCAGAAGAATCGATATTGTAAAAATGTCAATTCTCCCCAAATTTATATGTACATTTAATACAATCCAATAAAAATCCCAGAGAATTTTTGGTAGATACAAACAAGTTGATTCTGAAATTTATAGAGAAAGGTAAAGAAGCTAGAATAGTTAAAACAATTTTTAAAAAGAAGAATTCAGTTGGATTCATACTGCACAGTTTAAAGATTTACTCTAAAGCTACAGTTACCAACAGTGTGGTATTGGCAAAGGAATGTGGTATTTGCAAGATCCAAGAAACTGAGTAGAAAGAGGAGAGAGAGAGGATTAGACCCACACAAGTACAGCCAACTGATTTTTTTTAACCCTTTCTAAAATTAATAGGCTTTATTTTTACAATAGTTCAGATTTATAGAAAAATCAAGCAGGTAGTACAGAGACTTTCTATATACTCTCCGCATAGTTTCTTCTATTATTATCTCACATTATTATTATTATTATTATTATACATTTGTTACAATTGATGAACCAATACTGATACATTATTATTAAGTAAAGTCCACAGTTAGTTCAGATTTCCTTGGTTTTAATCTAACGTATTTTTTTCTGTTCCAGGATTTCATCCACGATACCATATTACCTTTAGTTGCCATGTCTCCGTAGGCTTCTCTTATCTGTGACAATTTCTCAGAGATTTCTGATTTTTGATGACCATGACAGTTTTGAAGAGTAAGGTCAGGTATATTGCAGAATGTCCCTCTAATGGAATGTGCCTGGCTTTTTTTCTCATGAGTAGGGACATAGGTTTCAGGAGGAAGATCACAGAGGTAAAGTGCCCTTTTCATCACTGGCTGAAATAGTTGTCAAGTTCCTCTACTTTCTCCCCTTTCCACACTGTATTCTTTGGAAGGAAGGCACTTTGCAGAGCTTACACTTGAAGAACGGGAGTTATGCTCTCCCTCCTTTAGAGTGGAATATCTACATAATTTATTTTAAGTTCGTCATCGTGGGAGATTTGTCTCTTCTTCCCCATTTATTTACTTATTCAATATTCATTCGTTCATTCAATCATTTACTTATATCTGTATGGACTCATAGATATTTATTTTATACTTTAGTTAATAATCCAGTGTTACTTTATTCTTTTCTCAAAACGTTCAAGCTTTGGCCATAGGGAACCCCTTCAGTTGGCCCCTGTGCCCCTTTGACATACTGCTGCCATCAGTGTGAGGTGGGGCTTTGTTTTGTCTTGTTAAGCACTTTCTTACTTTCTGGCACTCCAATATGCTCCAGGCATATCTTGTCTGTTTCCTGACCCAATCCTGAAAGCAGCCACTTCTCCAAGGAGGCCCTGTTTCTTTTATTGGAGAATGGTAGTAGAAACTAAGATAGGCCACTATGTGTGCTGTTGTTACTTACTATATTGTGGTTTCTTCCAGGCTCTCCGTGGGCAGAGCAAAGAAATACTCACATACTGGTGTGTATACCAATCCATGTATATACACATATCTATAAATATTTCTATATGTAGCCATCTGTATCTGTATTAAGTTTTAACTGATGTCTCCAAGTCTAATCCCTTCCACATGGATCATTCTAGCCACCCCCCTTGCTTATCTGTAAATTCTCACTCCAGTGATAAGAAACCTGGCTCCCACTATGCCCTGTCCATTTACTTGTTTAATTACAGTATGCATGTATTAACAGTATCAGAATTGTTAACTTGTGCCTGTGGAAAACAACTTTATCAACTAGAGCACAGTACTTATGTGCAGTTCATTTTGCCTTTAGTCTTACAGACTCCACTTACTTCCAGAGTTACTTAGGTCAGCACATTTTACCCCATCCCCTTCAGTGAAGTTGTTTCATACATTTGTAATACAGTCATTCTCCTGTCACAGTCTACACTTTTTTCCTGGGACTTGAAACCTCTTAATGAGACCTCCTAGTTACAATTTTTTAATTTGCCTACATTAAGGTTCATTCTGTGTGTGGTAAAGTTCTATAGGTTTTGACAAATGCACGATGTCATGAGTCCACTATTACAATATCATACAGAGTAGCTTCACCATACTAGAATTCCCCTGTACTATGCTTCACCTGGTCATCCCTCTCCTCTCCCCACAAACCCCTGACAACCACTGATTATTTCTTTAAACACTGATTATTTCTTTAACCACTGATCCTTTTGCCATCTCTATAGTTTTAACTTTTCCAAATTGGAATCAAACTATATGTAGCCTTTTCAGACTGGTTTCTTTCACTTAGTAATATGCATTTAAAGTTCCGCCACGTCTTTTCACGGCTTGATTGCTCATTTGTTCTTACTGTCCAACAATATACCATTGCGTGGATGTACCACAATTTATCCACTCACCTACTGAAGTACGTCTTGGTTGCTCCCAGTTTTTGGTGATTATGAATAAAGTTGCTATAAAAATTCACGTGCAGGTTTTTTTTTTTTTTTATGGACATCAGTTTTCAGCTCATCTGGGTAAATACCTAGGAGTGTGATTGCTGTATCAAAGGTAAGACTGTTCAGCTTTGTATGAAACCACCAAACTTCCAAAGCAGCTGTAACATTTTACATTTCCTCCAGTAATTAATGAGAGTTTTTTTTTACCAACATCCTCTCCAGCAATTATTGTTGGGGTTTTTTTTTGTTTCTGTTTCTGGATTTTAGCCACTCTAATAGGTGTGTAGTGATGAATACAAGGGGTAAACAACTCACTGTTGTTTTAATTTGCAATTCCCTAATGACAAACGATGTTGAGCATCTTTCCATATGCTTATTTGCTATTGGTATATCTTCTTTGGTGAGATGTCTATTCAACTATTTTGCCCATTTTTAAATTGGATTGTTTGTTTTCTTACTGTTGAGTTTTAAGACACTTAAAAAAATATTTTGGGCACAAATTCTTTACCAGGTATGTGCTTTCCAAGTATTTTCTCTCAGTCTGTGAAATCTCTTTTCATTCTCTTCTTAATGTCTCTCCAGAGCAGAAGTTTTTCATTTTAATAGTTTAACATCAACTTTTTCATCACGGATCATGCTTTTGGTATTGTATCTAAAAACTCATTGTCAAATACAAGGTCACCTCGACTTTCTCCTGTGTTTTCTATAGTTTCAAATTTTGAATTTAGGTCTATGATTCATTTTGAGTTAATTTTTGAAAAATGTGTATGGTCTGTGCCTACACTGTTTTTTAATTTTTGCATATGCATGTCCAGTTATTCCTGTATCATTTGTTGAAAAGACCATCCTTTCTCTATTGAATTGTCTTTGCTCTTTTGTTAAAGATTGGTTGAATATATTTGCATGGATCTACTTCTGGATGCTCTATTTTGTTTCATTGATCTAAGTGCCTTTTCTTTCACCAGCACCACACTGTCTTGATCTTTGTATCTCTATAAACTTTAAAATCAGTTTGTCAATATCCACAAAGTAGCTTGCTGGGATTTTCATTGACTCTATGGATGAAGTTGGAAAAATTGACATCTTAACAATATTTAGGTTTCCAACCCATGAATATGAAATACTTCTTAATTTAGACCTTCTTTGATTTCTTTTTTCAGCATTTTGTAGTTTTGCACATATACATCCTCTATATATTTTGTTAGATTTATACTCATTTCATTTTTTTATATTAATGTAAATGCTATTATGTTTTACATTTCAAATTTTCAGTTGCTCACTGCTAGTATCAAGGAAAGTAATTGGCTTTTGTATATTAACTTTGTGTCTTGCAATCTTTCTGTAATCACTAATTAATTCTAGGAGGGTTTTGTTTTGTTTTTCACTAATTCTTCGTGATTCTGTACATAGAGAATCATGTCAACTGTTAACAAAAACAGTTTTATTTCTCTCTTTCCAATCCATATACCTTTTATTTCCTTTTCTATTCCTATTGCACTAGCTAGGACTCCCAGTACAGTGTGGCATGGAAGTGTTGAGAGGGGACTAGCCTTGTTCTTTCTCTTAAGGGAAAAACATTGTTTCTCACCAAGTATGATGTTAGCTGAAGGATTTTGTAGACGTCCTTAATCAAATTGAGGAAGTTCTCCTCTATTCCTAGTTTGCCAATAGTTTACTATTAATAGGTGTTGGATTTTCTCAAATTTTTTTTCTGTGTCAACGGATATGATCAGAAGATCTTTCTTCTTTAGCCTGTTAATATGGTGAATCACCTTCACTGATTTTCAAATGTGAACCAGTCTTGCATACCTGGAATGAATTCCATTTGATCAGGGTTAAATTTCTCTATGTCCTTGCCGACAATTGTGATTTTGTCTTCTTTTGGTGTTTTGTTTTTGTTTTTAGAATAAATAATCGCTATTTTAATGAATATGAAGTAGTATCACATGGTGGTATTTATTCGCATTTCCCTAGTGACTATATTGAGCATATTTTCATGTTGGCCATATGTATATCTTCTTTGGAGAAATGTCTATTCAAGTTGTTTGCCCATTTTTAAATTAAGTTGTTTTTCTTTTTGCTGTTGAGTGGTAGGAGTGCTTTATATATTCTGGATATTAGACCCTCATCAGACATATGAGTTGCAAATATCTTTTCCCATTCTGTATGCTGTGTTTTCATGTCCTTGATAATGTCTTTTGATGCACAAGTTTTAAATTTTGATGAAATTAAAAATTTTTAAATTTTTGATGAAAAAAATAGATTTTTTTCCTTTGTTGCTCATGCTTTTGGTGTCATATCTAAGAATCCACTGTCAAATTCAAGGTAAAGATGATTTACCCCCATATTTTCTTCTAAGAGTTTTATGATTTTAGCTCTTATATTTAGATTGTTGATCCTTTTTTGAGTTAATTTTTATACGGTGTGAGGTAGCAGCCCAAATTATTCTTTTGCATATGGAAATATAGTTGTCTTAGAACCATTTGTTGAAGACACTATATTTCACCCATTAAATGGACTTGGCAGCCTTGCCAAAATTCAATTGGCCACAGAAATATGGATTTATTTCTGAATTCTATTCTATTTCATTGATCTATATGTCTATCCTTAATGGCAGTACCACACTGTTTTGATTATGGCAAGTTTGTAATAAGATTTTAATTTTAATTTTATTATTATTCTTTTTTTAAAAGATGACCAGTAAGGGGATCTTAACCCTTGACTTGGTGTTGTCAGCACCATGCTCTCCAAAGTGAGCCAAATTGCCATCCCTATATAGGGATCCGAACCCGTGACCTTGGTGTTATCAGCACCACACTCTCCCAAGTGGGCCACGGGCCAGCCCCCTGTAATAAGTTTTTTAAGTTGGAAAGTGTGAGTACTCTGTTCTTCTTTATCAAGATCATTATGGCTATTTGGGGTTCCTTGAAATTTCATATGAATTTGAGGATCAAGTTTTCCATCTCTGCAGAAAAGACTTGGAATTTGATAGGAATTACATTGAACCTATAGAAGACTTTGGGTAGTATTAATGTCTTAAAAATATTAAGTCTTCCTACCTAGGAACATGGGATGTCTTTTTATTTGATTAGGTCTTTAATTCTTTTCAGAAATGTTTTGTAGTTTTAAGTGTACATGTCTTTCACTTCTTTGGTTAAACTTATTCTTAGATATTTCATTCTTTCAGATGCTATTGTAAATGGAATTATTTTTATAATTTCTTTTTTGAGTTGTTCATTGCACATGTATAGAAGCACAGCTGATTTTGTGTGTTGATTTTGTATCCTACAATTTTGCTGAATTCACATTTTAGCTCTAATAGCCTTCTTGTTAATTCTTGGGGATTTCCTGGATATAGGATAGTTTCACTATGAATAGGGATAGGTTTACTTTTTCCTTTCAAATTTTGATGCCTTTTATTTCTTCTTCTTGTCTAATTGCTGTGGATACACCTTACAGTACAATGTTGAAAAGCAATGGGGAAAGTGGGCATCTTTGCCTTGTTCCTAGTCTTAGGGAGAAAGATTTCAGTCTTTCACTATTGAGTATGATTTTAGTGTGGGTTCTTCATAAGTGTAATTTATCATGTTGAAGAAGTTCCCTTCTACTCCTAATATTCTGAGTATTTTTATCATAAATGGGTGCCGGATTTTGTCAAATGCCTTTTATACATCTATTGAGATGATCATGCATGGTTTTTTTCTCCTTGTTCTATTAATGTGATGTCTTCCAAGGACTGATTTTCTTACGGTGCACCACTTTTGTATTCCTGGGCAAAATACCACTTGGTCATGCTGTATTCTCCTTTTACTATACTGTTGGATTTGGTTCACTAGTATTTTGTTGAAGATTTTTGCATCAAATTTCACAAGTATATTGGTCTGTAGTTTTCTTTTCTTGTTATGTCTTTATCTGGCTTCGGTATCAAAGCATTGCTGGTCTCATAGAATGAGTTAGAAAGTGTTCTCTTCAATTTTCTGGAAAAGTTTCTGAAGGATTGGCATTAATTCATTTTTAAATGTTTGGTAAAATTCACCAGTAAAGCCATAAAGTCCTGGACTTTTCTCTGTTGGGAGGTTCTAATTACTGATTCAATCTCTTTATTTGTTATGGATCTGTTGAGATTTTCCATTTCATCTGAAGCCAGTTAACTTGTGATTCTAGGAATTAGTCCCTTTTATCTAGGTTATCCAATATTTGTTGGTGTACAATTTGTTCGTTGTATTCTCACATAATTTTTAAAATTTCTATATAGTCGGTAGTAATGTCTCCAAGTTCATTTCTGATTTCAGTTATTAGTGTTTTCTCTTTTTTTTGTCAACCTAGCAAAATTTTGTCAATTTTGTTGATCTTTTCAAAGAACCAACCTTTAGTTTTGTTGATTATTTCTATCATTTTTCTACTCTCCATTTTATTTATCTCTGCTCTAATCTTTATTATCTACTTCCACCTGCTAGCTTTAAGCTTCTTTTTCTTGGTCCTCAAGTATAAAATTAGGTTATTAGCTGAGAACTATCTTTTTTAATGTAGGCATTTGTAGCTGTAAATTTCCCTCTGATCACTGCCTTCACTGCATCCCATAAATTTTGAAATGCTGTGCTTTTATTTTCATTTGCTTCTAAGAATTTTCTAATTTCCTTATTATTTCTTCTTTGGCCCATTTATTGTTTAATGGTGTGTTGTGTAATTCTCATTTATTTGAAAATTTTCCAGTTTTACTTCTACTGTTGATTAGTAGCTTCATTCTATCATGATCAAAAAAGATACTCCATATGATTTTAATATTTTTCAGTTTATTGAGATTTGTTTTATGGCCTAAACTATGGTCTGTCTTGGAGAATGTTTCATGTGCACTCAAGAAAAATTTATATTCTTTTGTTGTTGGGTGGAGTATATTATATGTATATCTGTCAGGTCTAGTTGGTTTATAGTGTTGTTCAAGTTCTCTATTTCCTTTGATCTTTTGCCTAGAAGTTCTATCCATTATTAAAAGTGTCACATTGAAGTCTTCTACCATTAATGCAGAAATATTTCTCCTTTCTATTGTGTCATTATTTGCTTTACATATTGTGAAGCTCTGTTATTGATGAATATATGTTTGTAAATTGCTAAATTCTTTTGATGTATTGACTCTTTTATTAATATTTGCTGTCCTTCTTTGTCTCTTTGAACAGTTTTTTATTTAAAGTCTATGTTGTTTGATATTAGTATAGCTACCCTAGTTTCTTTTGGTTACTATTTGAATGAACATGTTTTTCTATCTTTTTACTTTCAATCTATTCATTTTTTTTTAATCTAACTTGAGTCTTTTGCAGGGAGAATATAGTTGGGTTATTTTTTAAAATTGAAACATAATTGATTATACATATTTGTGGGGTATAGAGTTGAGCATCAATAGCTATGTACAATATGTGGTGATCAAATCATGATAATTAGTACATTCATCATTACCCAATGTAATCATTTTTTGTGGCCGTTAACCGATTTCTAATGATCATGTTTTTTAATACATTCTGTCAACCTCTGCTTTTTGATTACAGAATTTGATTCATATATTTAAAGTAACTATTGATAAGGAAGGACTTACTTCTGCCATTTGGCTATTTGTCTTCTGTGGGTCTTATGCCTTTTTATGTTTCTCTTTTACACCATTACTGCCTTCTTTTAGGTTTAGTTGATATTTTCTGTTAACCATTTAGATTCCCTTTTAATTCCTTTTGTGTACCTTTTAATATATTTTATGATTACCATGAGGATTATATTTAACATCCTAAATTTAAAGCAATCTATTTTGAATTGATAGCAACTTAAATTCAAATGCCTACAAAAACCTGCTCCTATACATCTCCATACCCCATTTATTTTGTTCTCAAAACTACTTCTTTATACATTATGTGCCCAATACCATTGATTTATAATTAATTTTTATGCATTTGTCTTTTCAATGCTGTAGGAAACAGAAAGTAGAATTACAAACCAAGAATACAACACTTCTTGTACATTTGCCCATATATTTGCCTTTATTGGACATCTTTATTTATTCAGACTGCTTTGAATAAGCATTTCAACCCAAAGGACTCTGTTTAAAATTTCCTGAAGTACAGGTCAAGTTGTGCAATGGTTTGGATATGGTTTGTCCCCTCCAAGGTCATGTTGAAATTTAATTGCCAATGTAATGGTATTGAGAGATGGTGGGATCTTTAAGAGGTAATTAGGTCAGGTGGGCACTGGACTCATGAATTAATTAATGTTGTTCTAGTAGTAGTGGGTTAATTCTTGTGGGACTGTGTTAGTTCTCATGGGAGTGGGCTAGTTTTTGTGGGAGTTCAGCCCCCTTTGCTCTCACATGCACATGCTCTCTCTCCACTTGCATTTTCTACCATGTGCTATGAAGCAGCATGAGGCTGTCAACAGATGCCAGCACCACGGTTTTGGATTTCCCAGCCTTCAGAATTTTGAGCCACTAAATCTCTGTTCTTTATAAATTACCCAGTTTGTGGTATTCTATTATAGCAGAAACAAAAAACAAACTAATAAAATTGGTACCAAGAAGTGGGGTTGTTCCTGTAATAAATTCCTGAAAATGTGGTAGTGACTTGGAAACTGGGTAATGTGCAGAGGCTGGAAGAATTTGGAGGAACAGGCTAGGAAAAAAAGCCTCGATTGCCATAAATAGAGCATAGAGGGCAAGTCTGGTAACATATCAGAAGACAAGAAGACTAGGGAAAGTCTTAAATCTTCTTAGAGATTACTTAAGTGATTGTGATCAGATTGTAGACAGAAATGTGAACAGTAATGGCCGTTCTGATGAGGTCCCAGGTATACTATTGGAAACTGGAGCAAAAGCCATCCTTGTTATAAAGTAGCAAAGAACATGGCTGAACTGTGTCCATCCCTGAGGGCTTTATGGAAGGGGAATTTAACAGTGATGAACTAGGATAATGTGTAATAAATATCTAAGTGGCAAAGTACTTAGGCTGCTGCATGGCTCCTTTTAACTGCATACAGTGAGATAATAGGAGGAGAGAGATTATTTAAAGGCAGAGCATATAATTAAAAAGGAAGTGAATGGAAAATTTTGAAAAATTCACAGCCTGACCACAAAAAGATGAAAAAGTCTGTGTGGGAGAGAATAGACTGTTTGATAAGGAAATAAGCATAGTAGAAGGAAGCCAGGTGCTATTTGTCAAGACAATGGGAGAATGACTCCAAAGGCATTTCTGAGAGATCTTTGAGGTTGTCTCTTCCATCGCAAGCCCAGAACCCTAGGAAGGCAGAATGGTTTTGCCTGACAAGTCCAGGTCACCCTACATGGGCTTCCTGTCCAGGACCTCCTCGGGACTCTGCTCCCTGCATTCTGGTGCAGTGTTCCTTGCCTGTGGCTCAAGTAGGCCCAGGTGTGGTACAGGCTGCCACTTCTGAGGGTGTAAGCTGTAAACCTTTGCAGTATTCATGTGATGCTAACTTTTCAGGCAGGCAGAATCCAAGGGCTGTAGGTGCATGGCTTCTTCTACCTAGATTTCAAATGATTTCATGGATAGCCTGGGAACCTCTCTCACTTCTGACTATCTTCTCTTAATTCAAATCTCACAGGATCAACTCGGTGGCCAAAAAGTGTGTGACCTGGGTAGTTCGTGAATGTCTGTACTGAGCATTACACAGCTGATGGGAATAACTGAGGCTCAGATGAGTAAAGTTTGGGGCCAATAAGGCTACACTTGCTTTGGAGCATTTGAGGTGCCCCTTCATGGCTCTGCCCTCACTCACATACTCTAGGATAGCCAGGTGCCTTTCCAGACTGTGCCCATTATTGGTGGGCATCCTCAAGAGCTTCCTGGAGATTCATAGACTGGCACTCTATATGCTCTTATGTCCTGGGATCATCTCAAAGCTCTGCCTCTACCAGTACCCAGGCCCCTGGCTGGCAAAGCCAGAGATCTCAACATGTCCACTCTGCAGCCACCCAAGGTCTCCTAAACAGCTGAGATAAAGTGTCTCTCCCTCATGCAGACAGCCCTGCACACCCCACATTTCTCTGAGTCTCTCATGAAAACAACTCCTGCAGCTCCTCATTCTATAAACCTCTGCCTCAGGACCAGGGGCTTAGCAATGAGCTTTGGGACTGGGCTAGGAGACGGATCTCTGAAACAGATGCCATACAGATGGAGACCTCCCCTCTCCCTCTGAAGCATACAAAAAGCCCAAAAGGGACCCTCACACTCAACAACTCCCAGGAGCAATGGTCCTCTAGCTAGATCCAGGTGTAGTTGTAGATCAGAGATGTTCAGACCTGGCTCAAGCACACCCTTGCCCAAGAAAGTACATTCATATTTTTAATACATCTTTATTATTTAATACATTTTTAAGTAATATATTTTTCTGATTGAGAATACATATTGTGGCAGAAACTTGAAAACTATGGAAAAGTATGCAAAGAAAATCTAAGTCACCCAGAATTCCACCACTCAGCAATTAGTGCTGTTAACAGTGATATGTATCCTTCCCTATGCTATGTATGCAGATGTGTACTTATAAACATATTTTCATATACTTCTGAGCCCTGATTCCATTTCTACTTACTATAAATCTTTCTCCAGATAATTCTTTCCACATCATCGATTTTGGTATGCATAGTACTCCATTGTACGATTGTCCACACTTTCAATAATCTGTTTAATCTACTTGTAGACAACTTGGGTATTTTAAATTATTTGTTATTTACTAGACTGTTATGAATATCCTAAATATTTTCTTACATCCTTAATATTTTAAAAGAAATATTCCTAAGAATGATGCTGTTGAGATAAAAGTTGGACACATTTTGAGGCTTCTTCCAAGATGGTTTCCAAAACATTGCACTGATGTATGCTCCCTCTTAGACTATCATTTACACTCCCACTTACACAACCATTCTCACCACCACTAAGTGCTGCCTGGCTTATGTTTTGTGACTTGGACTGAACAGTGGTTGCTCCTGGATTTATTTGGGGTTCACAGTTCATCGGCCTGTTACGTGAGCCATTCATAACACACTTAATTGAAACTTACTTACCAAGCTAGATTCTGTTCTCTGTTAGACCACATTCATGTCAGGAAACACACTTTCCAAAGTGAATTTGGCAATCAATTAACCCACAGGACTGGAAAGCAGGCATCTGAAAGTTTTAATTTCTTTTCCTCCAAGCATTTGATAAGATCCAACACTCATTCATGACAAAGACCCTTTATAAATTAGGTATAGATGGAAAGTATCTCAACATAATCAAAGCCATATATA
>NW_007731265.1:97879-120837 GCF_000696425.1 Galeopterus variegatus | reverse complement strand
ATGGACATTTGGGCTGATTCCAGCTCTTGGCTATTGTGAAGAGTGCTGCAATGAACATTGGGAAACAGGTATACCTTCGACTTTGGTGCAACCCCTATGGAAAATGGTTTGGAGGTTCCTCAAACAGCTGAAGATAGATCTACCATACGACCCAGCTATCCTACTGCTGGGAATATATCCAAAGGAATGGAAATCATCAAGTCGAAGGTATACCTGTTTCCCAGTGTTCATTGCAGCACTCTTTACAATAGCCAAGAGTTGGAATCAGCCCAAATGTCCATCATCGGATGAGTGGATATGGAAAATGTGGTATATCTACACAATGGAATACTACTCAGCTATAAAAACTAATGAGATACTGCCATTTGCAACAACATGGATGGACCTTGAGAGAATAATATTGAGTGAAACGAGTCAGGCAGAGAAAAAGAAATTCCACATGTTCTCACTCATTGGTGGGAGCTAAAAAATAAACAAATTAATTCACCCACATACACACACACACACACAAAAAAAAACCGGGGGTGGGGGGTTGGGAAGAATATACAACAACTATACTTTCATGAAGTTGTTACAACAAGCAAACGGAAAGGACATTCTTGGGGGGGAGGGGAGAGAGGGAGGAGGGAGGGAGGTGTAGGTGATGGGCCATAATAATCATATACAGTGTATATTGATAAAATAAAAAAAAAATAATAATAATAATTTCTTTTCCTCCTCTAACTAAAAAATTATTTTTACAATTTATGAAGGGATAATTGACACAATAAACTTCACGTATTAAACATGTACAATTTGATAAGTTTTGACATTGTATGCACTAGTAAAGCCATCACCACAATCAAGATAATGAGCATATCCATCATACCCAGAAGTTTCTTCTTGAACTTTTTTTTTTCCTGTGGCTGGCCGTTACAGGGATCGAACCCTGAACCTTGGTGTTATCAGTACCATGCTGTAACCAGCTAAGCTAACCAGCCAGCCTTCCTCTTGTACTTTTGCAGCCATTTTTTCCACCCCTCCTTTCACTTCCCTACCAACATACCTTCAGTCCTCACTGATCTGCTTTATGTCACTACACTATACATTAGTTTGTATTTTCTAGAATTTCATGTAAATGAAACATACAGCATGGCAGCCATTTTTTCCACCCCTCCTTTCACTTCCCTACCAACATACCTTCAGTCCTCACTGATTTGCTTTATGTCACTACACTATACATTAGTTTGTATTTTCTAGAATTTCATGTAAATGAAACATACAGCATACACTTTTTTGATATGGCTCCTATCACTTAGTATAATTATTCTGCAATTAACTCACATGGTTGTGTGCATCAATATTCATTCCTTTTTATTGCTAAGTAATATTCCATTGTATAGATACACCACAATTTGCTTATCCATTCACTTGTTGATGAACATTTGGGTCGTTGCCTGGATTTTAACTATTGCAAATAAAGTTGCTGTGAACATTCACGCAAAAGGAGTGGAATGGCTGGGTTACATGGAAGGTTTATGTTTAACTTTTTAAGAAACTTCCAAATTGTTTTCCAAAGTGATTATACCATTTAATATTCCCAGTAGATCATATATATGAGAGCTCTGGTTGCTCTACCTGTTCACCAACATTTGGTAAAGTCAATGTTGTTATTTTAACCATTCTAATAGCTGTGTAGTGGTATCTCATTGAGGTTTTAGTTTACATTTTCCTAAAGACCAATACTTTTTTCTTTATTTTTTAATGTGCTCTTTGCCATCCATATATGTTCTCTGGTGAAATGTCTTTTTAAGTCTCTCACCCATATTTTATTGTTTGTTTGTTTTTGGTTTTATTTGTTTATCACATTTGAGAGTTCTTATATTATACATATCAAGTCCTTTATCAGATATGAGATTTGAAAATATTTTTATCCAGCTTGTGGCTTGAATTTTTATTTTCATAATAGTGCTTTTCAAAGAGCAGGGGTTCTTAATTTGAATGAAGTCCAATAAATCAGATCTTTTTGTTTATGCATCATGCTTTTGTTGTCATATCTAAGAATGCTTTGCCTAACCCAAGGTCATAACAATTATTTTCTATGTTTCTCCAAGAAAGTGATAGTATTAGATTTTACTTCTAGGCCTATAATCTATTTGAGTTCATGTTTTTGCATGTGTTGAAAAGACCATCTGTGTACTGAATTGCCTTTGTGCCTTGGTTGGAAATCAATTGATAATACATGTGTGTGTCTATTTCTGGACTCCAGTTGATTCCATTTGCATATTTGGCTATCTTGATTTTAATGCCACACTGTCTTGATTACTGTTGCTTAAGAATAACTTTTGAGGTAATGTTAAGTCCTCCAACTTTATTCTTATTTTTCAAAATTGTTTTGACTATTTTATGTCCTTTGTATTTCCTTTTAAATTTTAATATTAGCTTGAACACTTGTAAGAAAAACTGCTGGAATGGTGATGAATTTAAATGTCAATTTGGAAAGAACAGACATGTTAACAATATTGAGTCTTCCAACCCATGAACAAGAAATATTTCTCCATTTTTTAACATCTTCTTTATCTCAGCATTGTTTTTTGCAGTTTTCAGTATATAGATGTATATGCACATCTTTTGTCAGTTGTATGCATATCCTATTTTTGATGCTATTATAAATGACATTGTATTTTAATTTCAATTTCTGATTATTTGTTGCTTTTATATAGACATATAATTGAATTTTGAATTTCAACCTTGCAAACTTGCTAAACTCATTTATTTTAGCAGGTTTTGCAGATTCCATTGGATTTCCTACATAAACAATTGTATCTCTTGCTAATAATGAGAATCTTTCTTCTTTTTCTTCTTCATTTCCAAACTTTTTTCTTGCCTAATTGCACTGGGTAGAACCAACAGTACAGCATGCAATCTTTCATCACTAAGTGTGATGTTAGCTATGTTTTTCATAGATGCTCTTTATCCAGTTGAAGATGTTCCCTTCTATTTCTAGTTTGCTGAGAGTTTTTAATCATGAATGATGTTCAATTTTGTGAAATGCTTTTTTCTGTATTTTTGAGATGATTACATTTTCTTTTAGATTGTTAACACTGTGAATTACATTGTTAAATTTTCTCATGTTAAATCAATCTTGAATTACTGGGATAAATCCCACTTGGGATTTATTATCTAAATAATTTTTAGGTAATATTTTATTTTATTATTTATTATTATCATGAACTATTATCATTTTATACATTATTAGACTTGATTTGCTAAAGTTATTTTAGAATTTTTCATCAATGTTCATGAATGACATTGGGTTGTAGTTTTCTTTACTTGTAATGTCTTTGTTTTTTGTATTATGATAATGAGTTGAGAATGAGTTGAGAAGCATGCTTGCCCTTTCAATTTTCTAGAAGAGATTTTTCTTGATATTGATAATTTGTGACTTCTCTTTTTTTCCCCAATCAGTTTGGCTAGAGCTTTATCAATTTAATTTTTCTCAAAGAGCAGCTCTTGGTTTAATCATTTTCTGTAGTGTTTTGACATTATCTATATCATTGATTTCTGCTGTGATCTTCATTATTTCCTTTACTCTACATATTTTGCATTTAATTCTCTCCACTTTTTCTAGTTTTTGAAGGTGGAATCTGAAGTCATTGATATGAAGCCTTTCTCCTTTCCTAATATAGAAATTTGGTGCTATAAAATTGCATCTAAGAACCAATTTAGTAGGACTCCACAAATTTTGGTATTTAAAAAAATTTTTTTTCACTCAGTTCAAAATACATTTAAATCTGTCTTTTAATTTCTTTGGCCCATGGATTCTTTAGAAATGTGTTAGTTTCCAATTAAGGAATTTTTTTCTCAAAGATTTTTTTGTTATTGACTTCTAACTTAATTCCAGTATAGTTAAAAAACATTTTGTGTGACTTAAATTCTTTTAAAATGTTGATATTTGTTTTATACCTCAAAATATAACTTATCTTAGTAAATATTCCGTGTGCACTTGAAAAGAAAGCATAGACTCCTATTTGGGGGTGCACCTTTCTATATGAATGTTTACATATGACATTTCATATGCCTATGAGTGTCAATTCAGTCAAGTTTGTTGATAATGTTGTTCAGGTCTTCTATATTATCACTGATGTTCTGTGTACTTGTTCTATCAGTTATTGAGAGAGAGATGTTGAAATCTTCAACTATAATTGTGGATTGTCTATTTCTCCCCCCCCCCAGTTATATCAGTTTTTGCTTGTGGACAAAAATCTAGTATTGCTATGTCCTTGTGATGAATTGACCCCTTTCTCATTATGCAATGACCTTTTTCATTCCCAGTAATATTCTTTGCTCTGATATTTTGTCTGATATTGATATAGATTAATATAGCCACTCCAGCTTTCTTTTGATTAGTATATAGTGTATCTTTTTACCTTCTTTTACTTTAACCTATTTATATCTTCATATGTAATGTGTATTTATTGTGGGCAGCATATAGCTGGGTCTTGCTTTTTTATCCAGTCTGACAATCTCTGCTTTTTTTTTTTTCTAGCTCAATCTCTGCCTTTTAATTGGATTATTTAGATTACTTACATTTAGTGGGATTATTAATATGATTAGGTTTAAGTCTATCATCTCACTGTTTCTTTTTTATTTTTATCATATGGTCTTTGTTTATTTTCCTTCTTTGGATTAATTGAGTATTTTTTATTGTTTCTTTCATATCCATTTTGTTGGCTTATTAGCTCTCTGCGTTGCTGTGTGTCTTAGTTTTCTGTTGCTTATGACACAAAACCTGAAACTGGGTAATTTATAAAGAAAATGAATTTATTTCTTATAGTTTTGGAGGCCAAGAAGTCCATGGCTCAGCATCTGGGTAGAGCTTTCTTCTTAGTGGGGACTCTCTGTAGAGTCCTAAGGTGGTACAGGGCATAACTTGGAAAGGGTGCTGAAGTGTGTTAATGTGTTCACTCAGGTCTCTTTCTCCTCTTATAAAGCCACTAGTGCCACTCCCATGATAATCTATTCACCCATTAACACATCAATCCATGAATGGATTAACCATTCCTGAGGACATAGCCATCATGATCCAATCATCTATAAAGGCTCCACCTCTCAATACAGCCACACTGCAGACTAAGCTCAACATGAACCTCAGAGGGGGCAAATATTCAAACTATAGCACTATAATAGTGGTTGGTTCATATTATTCGTTGCTTTAGGGTTTATAGTATACATCTTTAAGTTACCACAGTTACTTTCAAATGATATATCACTTCATATATAGTATAAGACTTTAAAATAGTATACTCCTATTTCCCCTCTGCAGGTCTTTATGCTATTATTTTTATATGTGTGATGAACCTTACAATACCTTGTGGGTTTTTGTTGTTATTAAAACAGTTATCTTTTAAAGACAAGAAAAATAGTCATAAATACAATTGAGTCACTATTCTAATGCTCTTCTTCCTTTGGGTAGATCCTTATTTCTATCTGGTACCATTTTTCTTTTGCCTGCCTAAAGAATTACTTTAACACTACTTGAAGTGAGTCTTAAGTTGAAGAGCCCCATTGTAAGTCAAGGAGCATCTGTGTTCTTGAAGGGTACAGAATTCCAGGTTGATTTTTTTTTTCTTCTTGTAGTACTTTAAAGATACTTCTCTACTATGTTCTTGTTGAGTTGTTTCCAAAGAGAAATCTTCTGTCATCCTATCTTTGTTTTTCTGAACCTAACCTTTTTCATTTGATTGCTTTTAAGATTTTCTCTTTATGATTACTTTTGGGCAATTCTATTACAGTGTTCCCTGGAGTATATTTTATAATTTTTTTTGGTGCTTGGGGCTTGTTGAGATTCTTGGATCTGTAGGTTTATATTTTTTATCAAATTTGGGAAAATTTCAGCCATTTTTTCTTCAAAGATTTCTTCTTTCTCCTTTCTTAGAGCATACATATGAACCTGCTTAAAGTTGTCCTATGGTTCACTTTTCTCATTTAAAATTTTTTTCTGTTTTGTCTTTCAAAAAGTTTTTATTGCGCTTTCAAGTCACTAATTTCTCTTCTTCAATATTTAATATGCCATTAATTCAATCAAGTGTATTTTTCATTTCACATTGTAGTTTTCATCTCCAGCAGTTCATTTTCATCTCCAGAAACTTATATATATATATATATATGTCATGTTTCCATAGCTTTTTGAACAGTTTATAATAACTTTTTAAACATCTTTGTCTGCTAGTTCTAACATCCGTGCCAGTTCCGGGTCATGATTTCAATTGATTGATTTTTCTCCTCATTATGTGCCATATTTTCCTGCTTCTTTGCATTGCAGGTAATCTTTGATTGGATGCCAGTCACTGTAAATTTTCCCTTTTTAGACACTGGATATTTTTGTATTCCTATAAAAATTCTTGTGCCATATTTTCCTGCTTCTTTGCATTGCAGGTAATCTTTGATTGGATGCCAGTCACTGTGAATTTTCCCTTTTTAGACACTGGATATTTTTGTATTCCTATAAAAATTCCTGAGCTTTGTTCTCAAAAACAGTTATGTTACTCAGAAACAACTTGATCTTCTCCAGTCTTGCTTCCAAGATTTGTTAGGCAAGAGCAGAGCTGAGACTTATTTAGGGCTCATTCCCCATTACTGAGACAAAATCATTTCAAGTACTCTACCCAATGCCCTGTGAATTACAAGGTTTTCCAGTCTGGCAGAAGGGAATAGGCACTATTCTTGTCCCTGTGTAGGTGCCACTTTATGAATGTGAGTGTCTGCATAAGAGTCAGGCACCAAGAATCTTATCTCCTTCCCCACAACTGTCATCTCATTTCCACCTTGTGAGTTTTGCAGGAGTGAATGAGTTTGGTGGAAGCCAGTCAAATGTACAGCTAGCGACAAAAGAATGTTAAGGTGATTTTAGCTTTTCAGCCTCCATAGAAGACATACCAGAAAGGGCATGAGTGGAGACTGAGCAAGCCAACCGACAGTGGGGGTTACAAATTACCCAGGAAGATATACTTAATTTACATAGTGAGTAAGCATCCCTGGGAAGATTTAGAACTCACTGTAGAGATGAGGAAGTAAATCAGAACTCATGCTGGTAAAAATGTGGTGTTATACAATTCAACAATAAAAAAACAATAGCCCAATTTAAAAAATGGGCAGAAGCATTTGAATAGACATTTTTCAGAGGAAACTATATAAAGAGCCAATAAGAACATGAAAAGATGTTCAACCTCATCAGTCACCAGGGAAATATAACTCAAAACCACAATGAGAAATTTCATGCCTCCTAGAATGGCAAAAATAAGAAAAGATAGACAATAGACATGGAAAAACTGAAACTCTCATATGTTGCTGGTGGGAATGTAAAATTGTGCAGTACCTTTGCAAAACAGTATGGCAGTTCTTCAAAAAGTTAAATAAAGAGTTACCATATGACCCAGCAATTCCCCTTTTAGGTATATACCCAAGATAATCCAGAAAATGTTTGTCTACACACAAATTTGTACATAAGTGTTCATAACAGTATTATTCACAGCAGACAAAAACAACCAAACGTCTATCAATTGATGAATGAACAAAATAGATACCTGTATACACAATATTATTATGATTATTATTCAGCCATAAGAATAAAGTACTGATAAATGCTATCTTGAACCATGAAGGATGAAACTAAAAACATACTAAGTGAAAGAAGGAAGTTAAAAAAGACCACTTATTGTATGTTTTCATTTACATGAAATGCCCACAACAGGCAAATTCATAGACACAGAAAATGGATTAATGGTTGCAAAGGGCAAGGGGGAAAAGGGAATGGGGAATTGCTAATGGGTGTCACATTTCTTTTTGAGGTGATGAAGTGTTCTGCAGTTAGATAGTGGTGATAGTTGTGCATCTTTGTGAATATACTAAAAACCACTGAATTGTATGCTTTAAAGGATGAATATTATGGTATGTGAGTTTTATCTTAAAAAAGGCGATAATAAAAAAAAAAAAAAAAAAAGAGCTTGGCACCTAGGGGGCAAACTACAAAGGGTCGTGCAAACGCGGGGTTGGCACCTAAGAGGAGGCGCCTCCTTCAACGCTGCGCCTGAGGCACCAGGCTCGCCTCATCCTAATTCAGGCCCTCACGAGAATGCACTAGCTCCGGTGAATTTGAAACGGGAGCAGCAATTTGCTGAGGGACAAGGCTTTTGGGGGAAAGCTCCCTGCTTCAGAGAGAAAGTCCTTCGGTCTGTTCCTTCCTCTGGACATCACGGTGACAGAATGAAAAGCTTCCCACGTCTCGCAGCCTGAGGATGCAGCCGGCGCAGGCAAAGATGTGGCGTGAGGTCTCCGATGACATCCGAACTGCTCCATCACCTGAAGCGGGAGCTGCCTCTGATCCCCCGATGGAGGATACAGAAACGTCCTGGGCCAGGCTGACTCACTATGTTTGTGTCACCTCCCCGGCGAACATGAGTGACACTTGGCAGCTGCTCGCACACCAGCGCCGCAGCCCAAGCAGCCGAGGTCGCAAAGGGCTCGGGTACCAGGAGTCAGGCCTCCAGGGTCCTGCGTCTGGGCCCGGGACTGGTACTGATGAGTGGGAGCTGGAACGAGCGCTCTTCTTCTAGCCGAGTCCCTCGTGCGTGTAAGAGAAGAGGCGCGGAACACAGCGCCACGGACCTTCTACCCCAACATCCGAGCCTGTCACTCCGGGAGAGGGGAGCTGTAGACCCCGGGCTGCGAGGACCCGGGACGCGGGGGGCAGCGGAGTGCAGAGCCGAACGCCAGGCGGCGGCGCAGCTGGGCTCGGCCTCGGGCTGGTCCCCAGCAGCCGCTGCCGCTCCTCAGTGCCCTCCGCTGGCCTGTCCCCGGCCCTCCCCCTCAGGGACCCGCAGAGTGACGTCTGTCCTCCCCCTTCTCTGTCCTTTTGAAAGCACCAGTCTCCTGTCGCAAGGCCGAGCACTCTCATCCATTTTCATTCTTTCAATAATTCATCATAAAGTGACGAGCCCTCCTGTCCCGACCTCTCGTCCAGGCCCTTAGAATCAGCGGTGACAGACACAGCCCTCGCCTTCAGAGGGCATCCAGTCTGGTGGGGGCCTCAATCAATGAGATAAGGGCTCGCAATGAGCAGCGACGGGGGTTGCTTAGGAGGCGTCCAGGGAAGCCCCCTCTCGGGTGGGGAATCAGAAGCCAGTGAGACGGGAAGGGTGAGCGGGGTCAACCAGGTGCCGGGATGGGTCAGGGGCCTTCTGAGTGGGATAAACGGGGCTTGCAAAGGCCCTGAGGTGACTCTGAAAGGGTTCAGGAGGCTGGGGGGTGGAGGCTGGGAGAGGGCAGGTGGAAGGGAGCCATTGAAATGAACCAGCTGTGAGCTCATCCTGAGGGGGATGAAGAAACCACTTTCCTCTCAGGATGTCCTGTTTGTGTCTGTGTCTGTCTGTCTTGCGGTCGGGGTGAAGCTGGCCGTTCACTGCTCAGAGGCTCTCAGCAGTTTGATCTGCATTTTAGTGAGCACAGGCTCATTACAGTGGGGCAGGCTGCAGGGAGATCAGCAGCGCTGGAGAGGAGTCCAGGTGGGATGGACCAGGCACCGCATGAGGAGAAGCGGACAGGTGGGAGAGAGCTTCAGGGGGACAGAGGCAGGCCTTGGTGATGGCGGAACCAGAGAGAGATGGGAAGGAGTCAGGGAGGTGTCCCACGGTCTTAGACAAGCAGCTGGGTGATTGAGGGTCTCATTTCCTGGAGGCTGCGCTGGTTTCAGGCATGTAGCCAGCACACCTGCCTGCTGGCATTCCCACTTTGGCGTCCACTAGCTTCCCAGGTCCCCCCTCCCTGTTGTGGCCATTTCCTGTCCTCCTCTTGGCTGTTCTCTCTGGGGCCCTTCCGTTCCTCTTTGCCTTTCCATTCTGGCGTCTGCAGGGATCAGTCCCTCCCTCTCATGCTCAGGCCCCTCTCATGGCTTTTGCTGGGACACATGAGGAAAGCTCCCAAGTCTATGTTTCTGATTTAGCGAGAAAATTGAAAACAAAAAATGGAGCCAAAACAATGCAGTTGTCTCAGCCTCATTTCCAATGTTGGAAGGTCACGCACGTGACATCAGAGGATAGTGAGGTGCAGGAACTCTGAGGTTGTGTGACATCAGGAGATGCCAACCTGGGGCCAGGCCATCCTCAGGAGTGAGGGCTGCTCAGCAGGAGGCAGACGGCCCACTGGGCAGCCACCACAGAGGAAAGTTCCTTGCCTCACAGATGATTTTGCAGTAACTTCAGCCTGTCTCTGGGTGCCATTCAGCATCTCAGTACCTCGTGTCTACCAGCTGAGAGAGGGAGGCCACGGCCTGGTGTGCAACTGACGATCTCACAAGGACTCTTCACAGATGTGTGCAGGAATAAGCAGTGTTGGGGAGGCCAGGCCAGAGAACTAGACATTCATCACTCTGGGTTCCATCCTCCTGCTTTTCAGAGGGGAGGAGCTGGTCCTCATGGGAAGAGATTGGAGGTCACCGCACCCAGCTATGTTTTCTGTGTCTGTGTCCACTTTAAGGCTGCTGCCTCAGACTACTGCTGCTTTAAGATTAGCCACTTTGGGCCAGCCCCGTGGCTCACTCGGGAGAGTGTGGCACTGGGAGCTTAGCGGCGCTCCCACCGCAAGTTTGGATCCTATATAGGGATGGCCGGTGCACTCACTGGCTGAGCGCGGTGCGGACAACACCAAGCCAAGGGTTGCGATCCCCTTACCGGTCACAAAAAAGAAAAAAAAAAGATCTTGGCCACTTTAAGACTGCTATAGCTGTAAGACCACTTCCCTTTAACATCTTCAAGACTGCTCTGGCCTTAAGTCTGCTGCCACCTGAGGGAAGGGGTGAGAGAAGAGCACACAAAACATCCAGCAAACCTTACTACCAACCTGAAGTTCGCTCTTCTGGATTCCGTCCTCCTTTGGATGCTGTAAAATCTTTGTTTTCCATATTTCTCACAAAACTGTTTCTGACAGTTTCTGCTTGTTTTTTAAATGTTTTTCTGGGGGAAGCGGTGGGTAAGAACCTGGAGCTCCCTACTCTGCCATTTTCCTGAAGCCACTACAGATGGCATTCTTAAGGCTTGTTTCTCTATGGGTAACGCTATTTTTAAAAATTGTGTTAATACAGGTAACTTGAAATTTACCCTCTCAACAAATTTCTAAGTCTGTTACAGTGCTGTCAACTATAAGCATAATGTATAGCAGATCTCTACAACTTATGCATCTTGCATAGGTGAAACTTTATACCCATTGAACAACAATTCCCTATTTCCCCTATCCCCCAAACCCTTGGCAACCAGCATTCTTTTTGCTTCTATGAGTTTGACTATTTTAGAAACCTCATATAAGTAAAAGCATGCAGTATTTGTCTTTATGTGACTGGTTTGTTTCACTTAGTATGTTATAGCGGTTCATCCATGTTGTTGCATATGGCAGGATTTCCTTCTCTTTTTAGGACTGAATAATATTCCATCACATGTATATACCTCACATTCTTAATCCCTTCATCTCTTGATGGACATTTAGGATGTTTCCACATCTTGGCTATTATGAGTGCTGCAATGAACACGGAAGTACATATATCTCTCTTCAAGATCTTATGGTAATTCTATTTTTAGTTTTTTGAGGAACCTCTGTACTGTTTTCCACAGCAGCTGCACCATCTTACATTCCCACCAACAGTGTGCAAGGGTTCTAATTTCTCCACATCCTCAAAAACATTGATCTTTTTCTTAATTTGATAATGGCCATCCTAACAGGTGTGAGATATCTTTTTATGGTTTTGATTTGCATTCCCCTGGTGAATAGTGATGTTAAGCATCTTTTCATAACTGTTGGCTGTTCTTGTATTCTTTGGAGAAATATCTGTTCAGGTCCCTTGTCTACTTAAGAAAATTTTTAATGTAAAAATATTTAATTGACAAATAAAGATTGTGTATATTCAAGATGTATACTGTGATGACTTGATATATGTATACATTGTGTAATGATTTTCACAGAAAGACAAATACTGCATGATCTCACTCATATGGAATCTAAAAAAAGTTAACCTCATGGAAGTAGAGGGTAGAATTGTGGTCACAATTACCACATCCATCTCTACCTATGCTATACAGAATTAGATCACCAGATCTTGTTAATCTCATAACTGAAAGTTTGTACCCTTTGACCAACATCTTCCCTTCTTCCACCTCCAGCCCCTGGCAACCACTGTTCTGCTCTCTGCTTCTATTAGTTCGACAGATAAAATTGTATTGTATGTATTTATAGTGCACAGCATATTTTGAAGCACGTATACATCGTGGGAGGGCTAAATCTAGTTAATTAACAATTGTGTTACCTTACATAGTTACCATAGTTGTTTCTGTGGTGAGAACACTTAACATCCACTCACTTCATGTTTTTGAGCATATGATAATACATCATTAACTACAGTCACCATGCTGTACAATAGATTTCTTGAAACTATTCCTCCTTTCTGATTATAATTTCATATTATTTGACCAGTCTCTCTCTATCCTCCTTCCCCCTTAACCACTCAAGCCTCTGGTGACCACAATTCTACCCTCTACTTCTACGAGGTCAACTTTTGTTAAAGATTCCACATGAGTGAGATCATGCAGTATTTGTCTTTCTGTGCCTTGCCTATTTCACTTAACGTAATTTTTCTTCTTCCAAGATTTTCTCTTTGCCTTTGGTTGGTTTTCTACAGTTGAACATAATATGCCTAGTTTTTTTTTTTTTTTTTTTTTTTTTTTTTTTTTTTTTTTTTTTTTTTTTTTTTTTTTTTTTTTTTTTTTTTTTTTTTTTTTTTTTGGGGTGTGTGTGTGTGTGTGCGCGCACGCGCGTGCGTGCGTGCCTGTGTGTATGTGTTTTACCTGCTTGGTGTTCTTTGAGCTTCCCAGGTCTGTGATTTGGTGACTGTAAGTAATTTTGGAGAATTCTCAGCCATTATTATCTCAAGTATGTCTTCTGATATTTTGTTTTATTTTTAATCATTTTTTTTCCTCTTTGCATTTCAGTTTGGAAAGTTTCTACTGACATATCTACAAGCTCACTGATCTTTCCCTTGGTCAAGTCCAATCTACCGATGTGAAACCATCAAAGGCATTCTTTATTTCTGTAACAGTGTTTTTAATTTCTAGCATTTTAAAAATTCTTTCATAGAGTTTCCATCTCTTAAATTACCCATCTGTTCTCTCATGTTGTCTAGTTTTCCCATTAGAGCCTTTATCACATTAGTCACAGTTATTTTAAATTCCTTATCTAATAATATCTGAGTCATATATGAAAATTTAGATCATGGGAGATTTGATCTAAATTAAACATTATGCCATATATGAGGGGTCTTCAAAAAGTTCATGAAAAAATTCGTATTATGTTTTAATTCTATTTTTCCATGATATTTTTGAAGTACCCTCATACAAAAATTAACTCAAAATGAATCATACATCTAAATGTATAACATAAACCTATAAAACTTCTAGAAGAATATACAGGAGAAAACTATCATCATCTGAGCTAACACTTCTTAGACATGACAGCAAAAGCACAATCCATAACATAAAACATCTTATTTGTGGAGAACTGACAACAGTATTGAATCTTCCAATCCAGAAGCAGGGAAAATCCAGAAGTAGGTCTTTTTTCATCTCTCTTGGTAATATCCTATAGTTCTTTTTGTAGAGGTCCTACATATATTTTAGCTGTAGTTTTTTGTAAATACTCTTTATCCAATTAGGAAAATTCTCTTCTATTTCTAGTTTTCTTAGAGTTTTTATCATGAACATGTCTTGAATTTTTATCAGTCCTTTTTCTGCTTTTTTTGAGATATTTTTTTCTTCTTCTGTCAATGTAGTAAATTACTTTGATTTTTGAATGTTAAAGTAACATTGAATTTATGAGATAAAATCTACTTGGTTTGGATTCTCAAGCCAGCCATTCCCCCGCCCCCCCAAACCTACTTGGTTACAATGTACTGTTCTGTTAATATGTCACTAGATTCAATTTGAGAATATCTAAATTAGATTGTTTGCATCTACGTTAAAGAGATATGTTGGTCCATAATTTTCTTTTCTGGCGCTGATCTTGTCAGGATTGGCTATGAAAATTAATCTGGCTTTATTAAAATACTTTTGGAAAGGTTCCTCTTTTTCTATTATCTAGAACAGTTTGTGTAGGATTTGCATTATTTCATCTTTAAGTGGTTGGAATATTTTTCCAGTGAAATCATTTGGGTGTAAAGTTTTCTTTGATTTTTAATGATGTATTCAATTTCTTCAACAGCTATAGGACTATTCCAATATTCTATTTCTTCTTGGGTCAGTTTTGTAATTTTCAAAAAATCTGTCCATTTCATTTACATTGTTAAATTAGATAAAGTTATTAAGAGTAAATCCTTATTTTCTTTCTAATCCTTAAAATTGATGCCTTTTTTCATTTCTGATATTAGTAGGCTCCTCTCAAACTGGGTCAGTCTGGCTCAGGGTGTATCAATTTTAATCTCTACAAAGGGCCCATTTATATATTCTCATTTCCTCTGTTGTGTGTTTGTTTTCTATTTCAATGACTTATTCTGTTATATTTTCTTTGAGTTTAATTTTGTTTTTTTTCCAGTTTCATGAGATGAAAACTCGAATAGCTGAGTTTCAACTTTTCTTATTTTATGATACAATAATCTCCTTTTATCTGTAGGGGATACATTCGAAGACCCCCAAGTGGATGCCTGAAATGGCAGGTAGTACTGAACCTGACTGCCCTCAATCACAACATGTTTCTGTTTATATCTTCCACCGACAAATTTAATGCCTTTTCCTTCTTAACTAAGCCCTTATAACACACTGTGACCATTACTTTTGCAGACTGAGGTGGGACAGCAAAACTAGCACAAATTTCTTATTATTTCTTCACAATTTCACAGATGAACGATTTGTTCTTACAGTAGTAGATCTTAACAATCTCAGCTTACAATTTTTTTCTTTCCATATTGAGAACTTTCACCTTTTCACTTAAAGGAAACACTTTCTAGCTCTTTGGCACATCTGAATTGACAGCACCACTCCTCTTGTGCTTTGGGCTATTATGAAGTAAAATAAGGGCTACTTGAACACAGCACTGTGATTCTAATATTTGAGACAGTCAATTTGATAACAAAGACACTGAAGATGGCTAAGTGACTAATGGGTGGATAGTGCAGACACTGACAAAGGGATGATTTACATCTTGGGCTGGACGGAGCAGGACAGTATGGAATTTCATCATGCCACTCAGAACAGCACACAATTTCCAACTGATGAATTGTTTATTTCTGGAATTTTACATTTAATATTTTGGACCGCAGTTGACTGTGGGTAACCAAAACTATGGAATGTGAACCTGCAGATAATGTACATGTTGTTAGAGCCAGAAATATCCCTCAAAACACTGACTTGGTTCCACTGCACAAAAATGTCATACCTTTTTTTTTTTTTTATCAGTCAAAAACATTTTCTGTTCTTTTAATATTTTCTTGGCCCATTGGTTATTTAGAATTGTGACACTTAATTTGTAAATATTTGGGGTTTTCTAGTTATCTTTCTTTAAATGCTAGCTAGTTTAATTTCACTGTGGCCACAGAACATATTCCGTATGCTTTTAATCCTTGGAAATTTGTTGAGACTTGGCTTTACTGCACAGGATATTGTCTATTTTGGTAAATGTTTCACATGCACTTTGAATGGACATTCTGAGTTGCTGAATTTAGTTTTCTGTATATGTCAGTTGGGTGAGTTGGGTTGTTTGGATTCTATAGAAATTTCTATAGAAATATGTCTATATCTTTACCGATTTTTTTTGGTCTGCTTTTTCTATCCATTACTGACAGAGTTTGTTAAAATCTTCAACTATTTTTGTGAATCTATTTCTTATATTTGTTCTGTCAACATCTTTTCTACATTATTAAGTACATTCAAATTGAGAACTGTGATAAATTGTTGAATTGACCCTTTTATTATTATGCAGTGTTTCTTGCTTTAAATTCTACGTTGGTGTTAGAATAGCTACACCAACTTTATTCTGGTTAGTGTTTTCACTAACTGTTATTCTACTTTCAAACTTTTTGTCCTTATGTTTAAAATGTAGCTCTTTTGAACAGTATATAGTTGGTTTCTGTATTTTCCTTTAGTATGACATTCTTTCTTATAACTGGGGTGTTTAAACCATGTACATATAATGTTATTATTGCTATAATTTAAGGCCACCGCATTACTGTTTGTCTTCTATTTGACCTGTCACTGTTCCTTTACTTCTTTGCTTCATTTTGGATTACTCAAATGTTTTATATCATTCCATTTCCTGCTATATTAGTTGTTTACTTATACATTCTTATATTGATCTTGTAAGAGCTGTACTATTTATTTGGAGCTATGTTTACCACAAGTTAGATTTTTACTTCTCAATCAATGCTAGAAACTAAAAAGTTTATTTCCATTTACTCAGCTTTTACCTTTATACAATTATTACCTACTTTACTTCTACATTTGTTTTAAAACCCACAATGCATCACATTATTATTGTTGCAAATATTCAACATTCAGCCATATTTATCTACATGTATTTACCTTTTCAAGTATACTTTGTTCCTTTCTGTCACTCTGTGCTATCTCTGAGATAATTTTCCTTCAGCTTATAGATCTCCCTTCAGTATCTTGTAGTTTAGCTCCTCTGGCAATATATCCTGTAGGCTTTTGCTTGTCTTTAAAAAAACGTTTATTTTGCTTTCATTTTTGAAGGGTATTTTAGCTAGTTATAGAATTTTAGATTGGAATACATGCATACATATATTTTTTCTGTCAGCATATTAAAGATGACAACTCATTAGCTTTAATTTCTGTTGAAAAGTCAGCCGTCTATATTGCTGTTACTGCCTTGAAGGTAATGTCTTTTCTCTACAGCTGCTTTTAAAATTTTTCTTTTTGCCTTTATTTTCAGCAGTCTGACTGTTCTGTAAGTAGGTGTGGTTTTCTTTGTCCTTATCTTGTTTGGGCTTGTAGAGTGTTTTGAGTATGTTGTTTAATGCTTTGCATCAGATTTGAAAAATCCTTGGCTAGTGATTTTTCATGCACTTCTTCAATCCCATTCTCTCTCTCTGGTATTTCAATAGCACATACATTTGACCTTTTCAAAATGTTCCAGGTGTCCTTGTGCTCTTTTTCTTATTTATATCAATTTTTCTCTCTCTTCTTTACTCTGGGTATTTTCTGACCTGTCTTCCAGTTCCCTAATACTGGTTTTTTTCTGCTAGAAAACCTACCTATTTGATTCTTAACTTCAAGTATGATTATTTTTCAAGTTTTAGAATATCCACTTGACTGTCTTTAAACACCTTCCAGATTTTTGTTGACAGTTTCCATCTCAACTTATTTGGCTTAAAATATTTATCATAATTACTTTGTCTCTGATTACTTATTATGTGAATCACCTGTAGTGCTATTTCCATTATCTTCTCATTTTTTGAGCATCTTTACTATTTTTAGCATGTTTAATTTTTTTTTTTTATTGGATTTCAGGTATTATGAAACAGCATGGAAGTACTGAATGATGTTGTCTACCTTCAAAAAGGGTTAAGTTTGGGCCGGCCCGGTGGCGCACTGGATAGGTGCGCTGCTTGGGAAGCGCGGCGGCGCTCCCGCCCGAGGGTTCGGATCCCACATACAGACCGGTTCCCGCTCACTGGCTGAGCGAGGCGCGGGAGCAACACCATGGGTTGCAATCCCGTTGCCGGTCCCCGGTCCGGTACGGGGGCAACACTGAGGGTTGCGATCCGTTGCCGGACACGGAAAAAGACAAAAAGACAAAAAAAACCAAAAAGGGTTAAGTTTGCTCTGGCAAGCAGATAGTTTATTAGCAGTATACCTCACACCTGTTTAGGTTGCTTAGAGATGGGCTATTTAAATTTTGCCCCTATTCCTGGGGGTCATGTTCTTACTTTATTAGGGCATTGCTATAGAGTGAATTGTGTCTCTACCCTGCCAAATTTATATGTTGAAATCATAACCCCCTATTTGGAGATGGAGCCTTTGGAAGATGATTAGGCTCAGATGAGGTCATGAGGGTGGGCCCTCATGTCGGGATTAGAGGTTATAAAAATAGACGCCTTAGAGCTTACTCTTCTCCATGAACATAGAGAGGAGGTCATGTGAGCACACTGCAAGATGGTGGCCACCTACAAACCAGGGAAAGAGGCCTTACCAGAAACCAACCATGCTGACACCCTGATCTCGGACTTCCAGTCTCCAGAGTAGTGAGAAAATGAATGTCTGTTGTTTATGCCATCCAGTATATGGTATTTTGTTATGACAGCCTGAGCTAAGACAGGCATGGTCCCGACTCCTATGGCCTGTCCTTTCTCTGAGGTATCAGTGGGAAGCCTGGGGTGTATTCACTGCCCCTTCAGCTTGGCAAGGATTAAACTCCAACCTCTATCTTCCCTGCACTGTGAAGCTACTTTAAGTCCTGCTCAGTTTTTAAGCCTCTGACCTGCTCTTACCTGTTTGGTTTCTTGGAGTCTGTACATGTATATGTGCAATTCACTCATCACACAATCACTGGAGCATAATCTCAATGGATATTTTTGTGGTCACTTCTCTAGTCTATGAGATTTTACTCCTCAAGTTCCAAACTCTGACCTCCTCAACAAATGAGACTGCTACTTTCTGCTTGAGTTCTATTCTCCTTTGCCCAGAATTAGAACTGTCCTCAAAGGAGAAGTTACAGTGAAAGAATATAGAGCTCACTTCACATTTTTTCCTCTACTCAAGGACAGTAGCCTCTTGAGTCCTCCCTGCTCTCCAGTGCCTTCAAACAGTCATTTTATATATTTTGTCCACTTTGCATTATCATTTTCTTTTTGTTTTGTGGCTGGCTGATACAGGGATTGAACCTTGATGTTTTCAGCACCATATTCTAACCAACCGAGCTAACTGGCCAGCTCTTCCATTATTGTTTGCAATGAGAGGATTCAACCTTTATGTTCTCTCAGGACCAGAATAGGAAGTCTTCTACTCATTTTTAAGACTTAACTCAAGTGTGACTTTCTCTGTGGAATCTTGCCTGATTCTCTTCCTCCTGAGTAGAACTACTAATATTTTATCTGGTTGCCACAGCACCTGGCACATACCTCTGTCATAACCCTTATTAAACATTTCCATTTTTCTGGAAAGACTGCCTGTCCACTGGACATTAAAGTCTCTTGGAACAAAAATGGGGTCTTCATCAATTCCTGACTCCACTTCCTCCTCCAGCTACTGTTCATTCGCTTTTCTTTTTTTTTTTTTTCTTTTGTCTTTTTCCGTGTCCGGCAATGGATCGCAACCCTCAGTGTTGCCCCCGTACCGGACCGGGGACCGGCAACGGGATCGCAACCCTTGGTGTTGCTCCCGCGCCTCGCTCAGCCAGTGAGCGGGAACCGGTCTGTATGTGGGATCCGAACCCTCGGGCAGGAGCGCCGCCGCGCTTCCCAAGCAGCGCACCTATCCAGTGCGCCACCGGGCCGGCCCTGTTCATTCGCTTTTCTGAAAAGTGCCTTTAAAGACCTTACTATACTCACAGTCTCTAGTTTTTCTCCCCCTCTGTTCCAACTTTTTTTGGCACCTCCTCCAAACATGCTTTTGTTTCCACCATGCCACTAGGACTTAAGACTATTGTGGTCACCGATGATTTCCATGTTACCAAATCCACTGGTGAATTCTCAGTCTACCTCTTGACATATGTGCAGCATTTGGTACAACTGATCACTCTCTTAAGGACCCCACACTGGTGTAGTATCCCCCCTCCCTCTCTCCCTGGGGGCTCCTCTTCATCTAATCAACCTCTAAACATGGGAGAACCTCTTCTCTATCTACATTCCCTCTCTTGATGATCTTGCCTCATACCTTTGTATATCATCCATGTATTGACGACTTTGTAATTTATATTTCCAACCTGGTCCTCTTCCTTGAACTCCAAATTCGTATATCCACCTGCCTACTTGACATCTCCACCAGTGATTCCTCAATTCACTCTCAGTAAAAGGCAAACTTCTTAAACTCATCTGTAAGATCTCACATGATCTGCCCCACTCATGCCCACTCCCTGCCTCACCTTTCTGACCTCATCTTCTATTACTACTTTCTTCTTGTTCCTTCCACAGGGACCTCCTTGCTAGGCTCCCACCTCTGAGACTGCCCCTTGCTCTTCTCTCTCTCTGCTTGTCCCCAACATAGCCTCATGGCTTCCTTCCTCATTTCCTTTAGGCCTTTACTCAAATGTCACCTCAGTCTTTCTTGGCCACTCCATCTAAAACTGTGATACACTCCCCACACATCCATGCACATTTCCTACCCAGCTGTGGTGCTCTTTCTTTTAGCACTTATCACTAACTTACTATGCATTTCCTCATACATCTTGTCCCTTTTTTGTCTTTCCCACTAGAATGTAAACTCCATGAGCAGAACACAGAGATTTTGTCTGTTTAACTCAGAGCTGAATCTTCAGTGCCTACAACAGGTGCTCAATAAATATTTATTGGATGAATGAATGTCTTTTTGTACCCCTTGTCTTACCACTACCAGCTACTCCTGTACCTAGTACCTGCTTGGCATACAGTTGATAGAAATGTTTGTTGAATGAATAGGTATCCCCTTCATCTTTTCACATGTATAGATCGTCTAAAAAATAATTAAAATAGACTATTTTTTAAAGCAATTTTAGTTTTACAGCAAAATCAAGCTGATTTTCCCACCCCCACTCCACCTCCCACAGCCTCCCCTACCATTGACATCCTGCTGGTGTGATCATTTGTTACAACTGATGAACCAACATAGATACACCACTGTTAACCAAAGTCAAGAGTTTATATTAGGTTTCACTCTGTTGTACATTCTAAGCACATTTGACAAATGTATCATGACATGTATCACCATTGTAGTATCAGACAGAATAGTTTGACTGCCCTAAAAAAATGTTCCACCTATTCATCCCTTCCTCCCTGCAAACCCCTGGCAACCACTGATATTTTTACTATCTCTAGTTTTGCCTTCTCCATAATGTCACTTATTTGGAATCATACATTGTGTAGTCTTTTCAGATTGGCTTCTTTCACTTAGAAATATGCACTTAAGATTTCTTTTCTTTTCTTTTTTTTTTTTTTTTTTGGCTTTTTTTTTCTTTTTTTTTTTTTTTTTTGGCTTTTTTTTTCTTTTTTTTTTTTTTTTTTGGCTTTTTTTTTCTTTTTTTTTTTTTTTTTTGGCTTTTTTTTTCTTTTTTTTTTTTTTTTTTTTTTTTTTTTTTTTTGTGGCTTGATAGCTCATTTCTTTTTAGAGCTTAATAATACTTCATTGTATGGATATACCACAGCCTTTTAAGAAATCCATTCACCCTTAGGACATCTTGGTTGCCTTCAAGTTTTGGCAATTATGAATAAAACTGCTATAAATATTCACGTATAGGTGTTTGTATAAACATAAGCTTTCAATTCACTTGGGTGTATAAAGTGTACAATTGTTGGATCATATAGTAAGACTAGCTTTGTAAGAAACTGCCACACTGTCTTCTAAAGTGACTGCAACATTTTGCATTCCCACCAGGAATGAATGAGAGTTCCTCTTGCTCCACATCCTCACCAGCATTAGGTGTTGTCACTGTTTTGTATTTTACACATTCTAATTGTTTAGTAGTATCCCATTGTTTTTTAATTTACAATTCCCTCATGACCTATGATGTGGAGCATCTTTTCATCTGCTTATATGTATGGTGAGGTGTCTGTCTAGATCCTTTGCCTTCTATTAACTAGGTTATGCATTTCCTTATTGTTGCATTTTTTTTTTTCCCTTTTTTACTGACCGGTAATGGGATCGCAACCCTGGGTGTCGCGCCCGTACCGGGGACCGGCAATGGGATCACAACCCTCGGTGTTGCACCCGCACCGCGCTCAGCCAGTGAGCGGGAACCGGTCTCCACATGGGATCCGAACCCTCGGCGGGAGCGCCACCACACTCCCAAGCGGCGCACTCTCCAGTGCGCCACCGGGCCGGCCCATTATTGTTGCATTTTAAGAGCTTTTTGGGTCCCCTCCCAACATGAGTTACAGTGGAAGGCAGCTATTTATGAGGAAGTGGGCCTTCACTGGTCACCAAACCTGCTGAAGCCTTGACCTTGGGCTAATGGCCTCTAGAACTGTGAGAAATAAATTTATTGTTTATAAGAACAAAAATGTTTTTTTGTATACTTTGGTTAACATCTGTTTATCAGATATGTCTTTTGTAAATATTTTCTCCCAGTCTGTGGCTTTTCTTTTCATTCTTTTGACATTTACTTGTACATCTTTTTACAGTATGTAACCAGGTTGTGCATATAACTTTATAACTTGCTTTTTAAATATGAGACTAATAGCAAACATTTCTCATTTTGCTTGAGACTTCACAATTACCATTTCAAAGAGCTGCAAAATAATATCACATTTCCTCTTCCATAGCAGCACTTTACAGATGAAGGGAGATGAATGGTAATTTGCCTCTGGTTCCAGCGCCTCCAACCCAGAGGTCGGAATCCCCGGGGTAGTGTCCCCACTTCAACCCAGCCAGTGCTTTCCGCTAGGCCAGGCTGCCTCTCCTCCGCGGCGGAGGCTTCTGTTTCCTCTTTTTCTCAGCCTCTCCAACTCGCCCGAAAACAACGTAAAGCCGCAGTCCTCGAGCTGGCAGATCTCCGGGCTTCACAATCGGGGAAGAAGGCCGCGCGGGCGACGGGGCGGGCGCTCCCCTCGTCCTCCCCCCGGCAGGGACAGGGGGAGGAGGCAGAGCCAGCAGTCCACGCCCTCCCGCCGAGCGCACTCGACGCGCGGACGGAGCGGCCACCGGACAGGCCTCCCGGAGTGCGGCCGTCCCGGCGGGCTCACACCTCGGGGCGCCCGAGCGCGGCTGCCCCGGCGCGGCTCGTATAACTTCGTATAATGTATG
>NW_007731265.1:82768-97624 GCF_000696425.1 Galeopterus variegatus | reverse complement strand
CGGCGCGGCCGAGGGAGCGCTGCTGGACGCGGCTGGACGGCGGGCCCACGGGGTCGGACAAGGTGAGCGGGCGGGCGCCGCGCCGCGGGGTGATCATTCCCGAGCCCGCCGAGCTCTGGCCCCGGTGACACCCTCGTCGGGGCTCGGGCGCCCTCCCGCAGCCCACCCCGGCGAGGCCGCCGTGGTGTCATAGCAACTCCCGACTCCCCCACGGCCGCTTCTTCCCTCACCCCGGCCTCGGGAAGTTTGCAGCGGAAACGAAAGTAACTCACTCTTGGGCGCGTCTGCGCACAGGCCGCGGCCGCCGCCAGCTTCGGGTCTGTGGGCTTCCCGGAAGGGGCGGGACTGCCTGATCCCTGCGGACGGGCGGTGGGCGGGGCCCGCGCCGTTTCCGGAAGTCGGGCGGTGGGCGGGGCCTCCGGAGGTTCTGGAAGTCCGGGCTCAGCGGCGGGCGGCTGGCTGCTAGTCCAGCACCAGGCGCGGGTTGGCATGTACCTTAGTCATGGAGCCCAGGAGGTTTAGCGCAAGTCAGGACGAGGGCGGAGACCTGCCCTCAGGCCATAGTTACGGTGTGAAGGTGGAATGGACTCATTTTTGTTTTGGTAGAGATAAAGGGTTGTTATTGCATTATCAAGAAAAAGTAGTGCGTGCTCTTGTCCTAACAGGATTATGTGTCCCTGGTTGGGGCTTCTTAGCCCTTTGAAAGGGCCTTGGTTGTGGCCCTTGGGGCCGCTGCAGGTTAGAAGTGAGATGGCAAGTGGGAAAAGAGCTGTCAACAGGCACTAAAGAGACGAATGTCATAACCCTAGGAGGCTTCTTCTGTCATCAGTGGTATTTGCTTGTATGCAGTGCTGCTCTTCAGGGTTCGGAAGATAAGCTGCGTCCTTCTCCAGCAAAGTCTCACAAGGGTGAGTGGGGGGGAGGTCCGGGGTTGTTCATTTCTTGGTCTCTTGCTGACCAGTTGGCTCTTCCTTGTCCAGAGCTCTTGTTTATCTTGGGCAAAGCATGAGGCTGTTCAGATCAACAAATTTTGCAGAAGTCTTTTGGTCTTTAGACTGTTATTAATTCTTCCCTGATTCACACTTCAAGAAACCAAGGCATGAAGTGAACTTTGAAATGTAGAGTGACTTAGTACTTATCTACATTTTGTAACCACCAGGAAGGTGCACTGAGTAAGGAGGAAATTGTGATCAATTAGAAATGTGGAATACTGTGGCTCTTCCGTACACAAAAAGCGAAGACTAGGCTTGTTTAAAATGAAATTTGGAGTGTGTCATCATTATTACTGATAAAACAGCAATAACGATTAGCTTTAGTTTTCATTTTATTCTATCTGCACTACATTGAGCCCCAGAGGTATGTTGTACTTTCAGGATTGTGAATATTAATGAATATTAAGAAAAATTTCTAAAACATCAACTTCCAAATTGGGCAAGCTACTATTTGGTGCTTATTAATTCATAACATGTTAATGCTGCCAGTAGGATCTTGGAATCTGAAAAAAATATATCGCTTCCCATGCTTTGATTGGATGTTATATTCTGGCAAAAGTAGTTGACTATACATATTTTCATATATTTAAAAAATCTGACCTCCATTTCCTGTGTTTCTCACTGTAGGATACTCGTTCAATATAGGCGAACAAGGTTTTAAGATTGGCTGGTTGCGTCTGGATTTTTCCAAAAGCAAATTATTGTTCTCTATCTAGAGAAATAGCACGTGTTAGTGAACACATTGTGGAAGTTTGAGTGAAGGGACAAAGGTTTGATTTCAAGATCTGCCACTTTAGGTGAATTATTCAACTTCAGATCTTAGTTTCTTCATTTGTAAATTTAAATGGTGATAAAGTTTACTTCACAGGTCATAATGTGCTAAGGTACATGATAATGCTTGATTTAAACTCTATTTTAGTCTTGTCTCTTGCTGGTCATTTGGCTCTTACTTGCTCAATCTCTTTTGTATCTGGGCAGATCATCAGGCTTTTATAATCAATGAAGTTTAGAGAAGTCCTTTGGTCACTGGGATACCTGAGTTAAATCAAAGTTCTGTTAGCAGGGAAGAAAGGGGGCAATGTTGGTAGGCAGCCAACATTTTCTGTGACACTCTTGTCGTGTATGGTGATCGTTGAAAAATAGGGGGAAAATTTAATTAGGTTAAAAAATAGTCCTACCACTGAAAGGTAAATATATATGTTTTGGTATATAGACTTACCCCACCTTATAAAGTAATTTGTGAAATTTCTTGGATTTTCCTATTAATTTCAGTGGAAATAATTTGCTTCCATGAGTCCCTGAATTAATATCCACTCATCTAAAAACATTAACAAATCTCCTTAAAATGGACACAAATTACATTAGTTGAAATTAGTTGTTATAACAGTTCAAAAGGCCTTCATTAATTACTTTGTAACATCCCTCACTAAACTACTTGTACCACAATGCCTTCCTAAGATAGTCTGTGCTTATAAAGTTGAATCGTACATGAGAAAGAAAAGGGGAAAGGACAGTAAAAACAAAAGAAATCATCGGAAATCATGTAAAAGATGTGTGAGAAAGATTAGACTAAACTAGCAGACTGCAAGACTGTAAGAGGAAATGATTTGGGTCAGGACCCAGGATCACAAAGTGCGGCAGACCCACCTGGAGGTCTCCTTTCTCTGAGCTCCTCATAAAGTTGAAATCTTATACCCAGATGAGCATATTTCAGGGCATGATTGTAATTCCTTCATAATTTTTTACTCTGTGAGCATTTTTGAAATGTTGTCAAACATTCTTATACAGCATCATTTTTGAAAACTGCCAGATATATTTCAGAGTATGGATGGGCCATAACTTATTCTCTCCTCTATACATGTAAACTGTTTTATGTGCTTTTGCTGTTCTTTGTAATGTTACCTTTCTGTCTCATGAATGTGCTATAATTCAGTTAACTAGATATCCTTTATTTTTGGACAATTAAGTAGTTCTTTTAAAAAATATCTATCCATTTAATGACCAGCCATATGCCAGGTTCTGCTAGGCACTGGAGACAGTGCACTAGACAGTTTCCTGCCTTCTGTGAACTTGATTAGGAATAATTCAACTACTCAGTTTCAGCTGACTTAACTGTTCCAGGGGAGAAGTACAGGGTGGTATGAAAATGTCTAATGGGTAGACTTAGGATGGCTTTCCCCAGGAAATGACACGTCACCCAGACCAAAAGGTTGGGAGAATAATGTTCCCTAAGAGGATGGCAGGATGGAGAAGACTTTACAGTTCTTACAGTTCTGCATGCTCTAGTGCATCTGTAGTGTATTAATCCATTTATCCATTTTCTGTTGCTTGTAGCAGAAAACTTGAAACTGAGTAATTTATAAAGAAATGAAATTTATAGGCTGGGAAGTCCAAGGTCCAAGGGGTATATCTGGTGACAGTCCCTAGGCAATGCAGGCAAGAATGGCAAGAGAGCTTTTTTTGTTGGTGGATGGCCTGTACAGGGATCTGAACTGTTGACCTTGGTGTTATAACACTGCTACAGCTAACTGGCCAGCCCTAGAGCCTTTGTTTGTTTGTTTGTTCATTTGTTTGTTTAGGTGGCTGGCCAGTACTGGGCTCACTTGCTTTCCTTATAAGGCCACCTGTTTACTCCCACGTTAACCTATCCATTAATGAATTACTCCATGAATGGGTTAACCCATTCATGACAGCATAGTTCTCACAATCTAATCACCTGTTAAAGGCCCCACCCTTCAAATACCATCCTGGGGATTAAGTTCTTGAGCTTGGGGGGACATTCAAGCCACAGCAATAGTAAATGAAAAAAGAGGCCTAAAACAGATCTTTTGTCTTTTATGACTTCTGTCTCTTCCCACCTCCACCTTCCCCTCCAATCTCATTCTCGTGAGGACTGGTCAGTAGAGACCTGCTGAGCAGAGTGATCGCAGCTGCATGCTGCCTTCTCAGAGCCCAGTGAGACAGGATCAATGAGGATAAATAAATTTGGGCAGACAGGGCAACCATAGCCAGAACCATAACGCTGGCAACAAACATGTTTGCACCCAATTTTTCCTCACACAGTCCTTACCAGTTCTGTGAGGCGGTGGTTATTGTTTCCTTTTGCAGATGAGGAAATTGAGGCTTAAGTTCCCCAAAGTCACAGGGATAATGAATGACAGAGCTAGAGTTCAGACTCACTCTTTGCTCTGTCGTTAGGACTCCTGTTATCTCACCGTCAGCACCCACTTTGCCCCCTGACTGTCCAGGCAGCCTCCCCAACCCACCCCTTGCCCCGTTCCCGAAGGTACTTGCCTTTGTTTGGCAATGTCTTAGTCATGGGGAGGATGGCCCACAGTGGTGGTGTCTGGGTAGATGGGGCCGGCCCGCAGCCTCTGCACAAGGTGTGGCAGGCTGGCTGCCTGAGTCTTCTGCGGTAGGCCACTGCACAAGACCGCAGGCCACCTAGCATTTTCAGAAACCCTCTCCTCAAGGTACTTTTTTTTTTTTAAACTCCCTGCGCTTCAACATTTTGTTATGAAAAACTTCAAAGTGCAAAGGTAAAAAGATTTTACAGTGAATGGCTATATATACGCCATTGGTGCCTTTTTACACTGCTTGCTTATCACACAGCTGTGTCCTTTTCCCTCTGTCTGCTCATCGGTCTATCTGATTTTTGATGCATTTCAAAGTAAATTGTGGATGTCAGTACATATCCCCCTAAATACTTCAGCATGTGTACTACTAACTACATTTCAATATGTTTACAGATTTTTCTTTTGATGTAAAATTTACATTTGCCAGGTATTGATAAATGCATATGCCTGTGCAACCCTAACCCACATTGATATCATAGAACATTACCATCACCCCAGAAAGTTCCCCCATGCCCTATCCCACTCAATCCTCACCCTGCCCCTAGGCACCAGTGTTCTTTTTCCAACATTAGTTTTGACTGTTCTAGAACGTCATATAAATGGAATGTATTCTTTTGTATATGGCTTCTTTCACTCAGCAGAATGTTTTGCATTTCATCCATGCTGTTGCATGTATTAGCAATTTGTTTTATTGCTGAGTAGTATTGCATTGTATTAACACACTACAGTTTGTTTACCTATTCTCCTGTGGATGGACAGCTGTTTCCAGTTTGGATCTATTATAAATAAAGCTGCTGAGAACATTGTACAAGTCTTTTTGGACATACGTTTTCATTTCTCTTGGGATTGGAACCACTGGGTCATGGTGTAGGTGTATGTTTAGTTTTATAAACAAAATGTATACATTAGGAAATACAAACCATGTAGGTACTATTTTGATGGCCTCTCAAATTTCAATGAGTGCTTAACACCTTATTAAAGGCCATTTTTCACTGTCTGTATTTTGATGCAGGTATTTCTGCAATATGAAACATCTGTAACCCCCCTGCCAACCCCCCACTCAAAACACAGATATGCACACGTGTGCGTGCGTGCGTGCACATGCACACACACCAGTGTGTCTATGTCTTCCTGGTATATGTGGAGCTTCTGTTTTGCCATCAAGATCTTTGCCAGCCCTTTCCCCAAATTGTTGTACCATTTTATACTCCCACCAACAACATGAGAATTCCAACTGCTTCCCATTTTCGCCGGTATTTGGTGTCATTGGTCTTTTTAATTTTGGATATCCTGGCAGGTGTGTAGTGGTATTTCATGTGATTTACCATGCAGTTTTATTCTTCATTTCAGTTTGAAGAAAATGAGTAAATATAAATGAATGAAAGAAAAGAAGGCAAGAAGGATGAAGCAGATAGTTCTGTTTAGAGATCTGACATTGTACACTTCACAGCACAGATGGAGAAATTCTCCAGATCCCATCTTTTTTCATGTCTTGCTATTCTTTTTTTGAGAGCACATTCTTTTTATATTCTTCATATTCCTTCTTTTGTTCATATTTACTATAAACCTATTTTATTTTGTCATGCTATTCAGTAGTTTAATTACCTGAAGTTCTTTCGTGCCTAGTTCTGCTATTTGTTGTATCTGCAGGGTCTGGCTTATGGTGAATTTTTTCTTTTGCATTTCATAGTTTTGGAAAGGGAGCTGATGTTAAATTAAGCTTCATCTGTGGGGCTGCTGTCTGGCCTGGCTTGAGGGTTCTTTGTCTGCTTTAGTCTTATAACCTGAGGATGTCATCAGCCTGTAACCACTTTCTATAAAAAAGTTCTTAGTTTGGGGGATCCTGGCCATAAGAGGATGGCCAGGATCATCTAAATTTAAAGCCCAAATCCAGAATACATACAGAGACTTTTTTTTCTTTTTTTAATATCCATGTCCAGTTTGTTTGACAAATATGTTTGTTTGCTAGTGGACTGCCCTTTTCCTAGGCCATCCTTTCATTGAGGGGTACACATTGAAGGGTGCTATGTTAAGGGGGAGAGTCTTTGTTCTTGCCCTCTTTTTTTGCACACCTGGACTGCAACTCCCATCCCTGGCTGGGCTTTAAACCTCGAGCTCTGGATGGTGAGGTTGACAGTGCCCTGTAGGGCCACCACGTGGGCCTCTGCCCCTCAGCCAGTGCCATGTGCGTTTTCTGTCCCTGGAGGTCTTTTCCTTTCCCTGAGCTCAGCTATACATTTGAATGGATGTTTGTGTTATGTTATCCAACATATATAATAGGTCCTTTGTAGCAAGAAAGTTTTTAAAATTGTCTAGTGTTCCATATTGCCAGAAATGAAAAGTCTGAAGGAATAAACATTATGGTCTTTGGTGATTCTTAGAAATATGAAAAACAGCTTGTCTTAGCGACTATAAGTCTGTCCTCAAAAGCAAAGGCACACCAAGCATATGGTAGAACTTTACAAAAGGTTTTTGAATAATGATGTTTTTGCACCGAGATGTCTTCTGTTTTCTTTACAGAGCACAGCACTGAGGAAGAAAAAAAGTGGAGTACTTATTTTTGGGCATTTTGAGCATTCAGAAGGCAACCAGACATGTCCTTGGATGACATTAAGATGAAATCCAATGACTTACTGGAGAAGGAAGATCTGGACAGTGGAGGCTTTGGGAAGGTCTCCTTGTGCTTCCACAGAAATCATGGCTTCGTGATACTGAAAAAGGTGTACACAGGGCCCAACCGCGCTGAGTGAGTTGGGAGTGGAGGCGGGTGGGCCAGGCTCCGGGCTGGCCACAGGAAGTGGCCGGTAGGGAGGCGTGTGGGACAGTGGTGGATAAGGGCGGCAAGGGCTTTGGAATGAGACAGGCATGGTGGGTGGTTCAGTACCCCAACTCTATGCCAGGGGTAATGATAACTCCTATTATTATCACTGGTGAGGATTCTGAGGCTGGTTAATGAAAAGCTCACAGCTAGTAAATAATGGTTGGGAAATGAAGGGGAAGGAAATCAAGAGAAAGATGAGGGTGGCGAGGGAGGCAGTGGAAAGAAAATGGGAGGGCCAGTGAAGACAGTGTGTGCTTGCTTCACAGCGTGGTGAGGGCCGCCCTCAGTGTGAAAAGAAGGTGGTTCAGGCGTGAGAGGTTCCAAGACCTGTCTCTGTGGAGCAGTCGGCGCAGTGGTTTTACCTCTCCCTCCTTGTCAGAATGGTTACGGAGAGGCTGAGGTTTTTATTGTGCTGTCTGGCACAGTCTTTTCTTCAGGCCGCATTGCTGCCATTCGTGTACTTGTCGTTCATTCGTTCATTTCTGTTTCTTGAGCACCCACTGCCAGCTATGGGCAGGAGGACTGTAAAGATGAACAAGAAACCGCTCTGCCACAGACCCAGGTGTGACAGTGTGCGGGCGGTGTGATGCATTGCAGGTGCTCACTGAGGTTGGGGCAAGGGAGTAGGGCTGGCTCTGCCCCCTCAGCACAGTGCCTTTCCCGCCCGCAGGTACAACGAGGCCCTCCTGGAGGAGGGGAAGATGATGCACAGGCTGCGGCACAGCCGGGTGGTGAAGCTGCTGGGCATCATCATAGAAGAAGGGAACTACTCCCTGGTGATGGAGTACATGGAGAAGGGCAACCTGATGCGTGTGCTGAAGGCCGAGGTAGAGGATGGCAGCCGAGTGCCCTCTGTGCACAGCTGGCTTGTGAATGCAGTGGCGACATGTGTCTGTAGCTTGCTGGTGTCGAATAATCCCTATGTGAATTGCTCTGTAGTTTTGATTTTCTGAAATCAGTTTCTTGTTAAATCTTACTTACCTTTCCCTGCCCTTAGTCCCACCCAAGTCCTTGTGTCACTCACCTGGAAGGGCCCCTCTGTGTGTGTGTCTTAGCACTGTGGTTGGCCTTTTACCATCCCTGTCGGCCACTGTGCAGTCCACAATTGAGAGACAGGCCCCACCTTCATGCAGTACCTGTTTGATGTTGGGTAGCGGCAGGAGGGATAACAATTAAATGTGGATTGACTGATGACAGCATGGTCACTATCCATGACTGTAAGAGAAGATGGAATGTTCGTGATTGCACTTTGATTACATTTAAGAAACTTTTATTGTAGGTTCGATATAGAATGTAAGCAGCAGCAGCACTGGATAAAATTTAAGACAGGAAAACAGAAATTGCTTACCAAAACCAAATAATTTTAAAACATTTTTTAAAGTTTATCTACCTACTAAGATCAAAGCTTTGGGCTAGTTGCCCAGGAATCAATAGCTGATACAACACAGTTAAGTTAGGGACAGCAGGTGAGCGAGCGAAGGGCGTGGTGCAACAGTGTCTTGAGAGCCACACTCACGGTCCTCTGTGGGAGTGTGGAGGAGACGCATCCACGCCAGCCCGGGACAGGCAGGAAAAGCTTCCAGTCTGAAGGACAAGTAGACATTGTGACACAGAATTAGGGAGTAAGTGATCCAAGCAGAGAGAATGGCGTGTACAAAGGAAGAAGAGGGCCACATCTGGGGAACCGCAGTCACTGGGCTTGGCCGGGGCACAGACTGCATGTGAAGTGGTGGGTTATGGCTGCCTTTATGGAAAATACTCCCCCTTTTCCATCTTCTACCCCACCCCACAACTGCAAGGTCAACAGGCCTCTCTCTAAAATACCTTTGGGAAGGATGGAAGATGATCACTTAGATACATTGTGTTGTAATTTGATCAGGTTGCTCTCCTCCCAGGAAGTAGGTGATTGACCAGGACATAAGTCATTTGGTATGTGAGTCATTCTGCAGGATTGGGCAAAAATAAGTCCTCCCAGGAAGTAGGTGATTGACCAGGACATAAGTCATTTGGTATGTGAGTCATTCTGCAAGATTGGGCAAAAATAAGACCAGTTGGGGCTCAGGAGGAAAATCAGGAGGATGTGAGAGAGAGAAATAGAAAGAGGGAAGGGAGGGGAACCAACTTTGGTTGCTCAGGTTTTTTTCCTAAGTCAAAACACATACCAAGGAAATTTGGTATGTGAGTCATTCTGCAGGATTGGGCAAAAATAAGAAGACCAGTTGGGGCTCAGGAGGAAAATCAGGAGGATGTGAGAGAGAGAAATAGAAAGAGGGAAGGGAGGGGAACCAACTTTGCTTGCTCAGGTTTTTTTCCTAAGTCAAAACACATACCAAGGAAGTTGGGAAAAACTGTCTTCTGCCACTTTTTTGGACAGTGAGTATCAGGCTATTAATTCTTTAGTTCAGCTACCTTATGAATAAAATGTGATTTGAGAGGTAGACTTGGGAATCTAGCTTCCATCATTTAAATGTTTTTCCTGATAAGCAACAACCAAAGTACCTTTTTAGGAAACATACTGTTTGTAAGTTGTTAAGCAAAACTAGTATTTAACCACTACAGTAGAAACTGGAATTGTTTATATTAACATTAATATTCATATAATTAGAATATAGTTGTAAGAAAGAGTGACCTGAGACTCTACAAAGACCTGAAGTATCTAATATCAGATCATCAAAGAGATACTGATTTGCTTCAGCATAGTTTTAGCATCATGCTTATCTCACAGATTAATTTTTACATGTTGTAATCAGTGTGAACACATCCCTTAGTATTCTTTTTCCTCTTAACATTATTTCACATGCACACATTCCATGACATTGTTCAAGTATTTCATATAAATATAGTATCACATTATACGAGTGCGTATACCATAGAAAATGTTTATTTATTCATCCATTGATTCAACAAACATTCCAGGCACCATCCTACGTACTAAGGATACAATCCTAAGTACTACTACTATTAATATATAATTAATATATTATTCTCAAGGAGCTTAATTCCATAGCATTTTTACTTGTTACCAAATTGGCATGGAATTTCTGTTTTTACACTGATTAAGTACAGCATTAATATCCTCAGCCCCTGGGTGAACTCCTCCTTGAAAGGCGGCTTGTTTCACGGTGATAGTAGTGCCACCGAGCATCTAGGGGAAGGAAACCTGGTAACTCTGTCCTCTCCTCAGGTTTGGATCCCACCAGGCTAATGAAACAGTCGCTTTGGCCTGTTTGATTACCTTTCCATTTCATAAACAATATCACTTGTTTTAGGTCAGTATCCCACTTTCTGTAAAAGGAAGGATAATTGCGGAGACCATTGAAGGAATGTGCTACTTACATGGAGAAGGTGTGATACACAAGGACCTGAAGCCTGAGAATATCCTCGTTGATAATGACTTTCACATTAAGGTAAACCATAATCTGTAGGCTTCTAGAAGGTTGGGTAATTTTAGTTTTAATTCTCCACTGTAAATCCCTTCTTGTAGATGGTAGATGATAAAGGAAGAACTAGTCCAGTTTATGACTGGTGATGTTGGTGCCAAAAGGATCAATCAGGGTTTGAAAGGAGAGATGCAGGCATGATGGAGTTGGGAGTTAACTGTAGGGAGGTAACTCATATCTTTTTTGGGAGGACTGGAATTGAAGGGGTAGGTGAGAAACCTCTTTCCTAGATTTTGTTTTCCTCTTCTGTTCGACTTTGAGATGGAAACATTTAAGGGTTGCCTCATTCTGGAACGGGCCATTTGCCCCATCATTTTTTCCCAAGAAATCTGTGTAACTGAGACTCCTCACCTTTGAAAATGTGGAGGAATGTGAAGGTGTGTGCAGAAAATCCTCAGAATTCAGATGTGGCATGAGAGTCAGATAAGCAGCGAGTTGGCTATTTTGGCATCAAAAATTTTCAAAATCCTTTGAAACTTGGCCGATTTATATTTTTTATTAGTTTGTTTACTTCCATCTGTATTTTAGAAACTCATTTCTTTTTGAAAACTCTTTCCATTGTAGTAAAGGGAACAAGGAAAGGGATTTTTCTTTTATCCATTCAAGGGCAATAGTTAATGGGGTGGAGCATCACACCCAGTTGGCTTTGGGAAGGAATCCAAGCACAAGACTCTGGAAGGGGAAGCGGCATTGGGGGAAGAACTCAGGACCTGCGGAACAAGGAAAGGGATTTTTCTTTTATCCATTCAAGGGCAATAGTTAATGGGGTGGAGCATTACACCCAGTTGGCTTTGGCAAGGAATCCAAGCACAAGACTCTGGAAGGGGAAGCGGCATTGGGGGAAGAACTCAGGACCTGTTTACACAGGAGGTCCTCTCCACCGGAAGATTCTGCTTTAACATTTTCTTCTAGTCTTGGGCAGATCTTTATTCCTTTGTCTTAAAAGAAGTTTCTTTCTGTAAATTAATAACTTACCTCTTTTATTCTGGGCTAAAATATGTGAGTTTTAGATAATCACATGCCAAAATTCATCCCCAAATGCTTGCTTGGATTCCTAGAGGCAGAAGTGGAACTGTCACTTTTGATTTCTTCCTAATCGTATCGTTCTGTCATTTTGCCCACCCACCTCCCTTTGTCTGTTTTTCTCCTCCTTCCCATCCCACCTTCTCTTAGGTTCAGGCCACCAACTCAAAACAAGCACAGTCCTTATCCTCAGTGTGTCCTTGGGATCCTTGGAAACTCGCATCCATGGGCCTCGGGATGCCATTTGGGGAAATAGAAGGTGTGGTACCCAGTCATCATCTGCCGCATACACCCCCAGAGAAGAAAATACCTTTTCTCCCCCTAGCCCCAGAAATAGCTGAAAAACCTAAGCAGAGTAAATGAGGAATTAGAATAAACACACAGTATTGATATCAGAAATGTCTTCTGCTTTTCCCCTTCCCTTTTATTGCGTAAGAATTGAGATACCAGAATTTCACATGAAAGTTTCCTGGGGGAGATTTCCCAGATGGCTGTAGAAACATAAAGTATCTATGAGTCTGTTCAGAGGTTGCTGTTGTAAACCTGCCCACTGCATTCATTTCTGGAAAATTCACTGTACCTCACCTCTATTGGATAAACTCCAAATTGTAAGCTAACTCTGGTTTGCTTGTAGCCTTCACAGAACAATCCCATTGGTTTGGTTTCTTTTGCAGATAGCTGATCTTGGCGTAGCGTCCTTTAAGATGTGGAGCAAGCTGACCAAGGAGGAACACAATGAGCAGAGGAAAGTGAACAGCACCTCTAAGAAAAATGGCGGCACCCTGTACTACATGGCACCCGAGCACCTGAGTGACATCAACGCAAAGCCCACAGAGAAGTCGGATGTGTACAGCTTTGCCATCGTACTTTGGGCAATATTTGCAAATAAGGAGCCATATGAAAGTAAGTCATTGTAGAGGAGTGGGATTTTGATATCATTTAAAATTGTTACATCAAATAGTGGCCTTCAGTGAATCAGTTAAGATTTATAATTGTTTATTCATTTAACATCAGTTTTACCCACTAGACTGTAAGTTCTATGAGGGTATAAATAAATGAGACCATATCTGATATATTCACCACTGTTTCCTCAGCATCTGCACACACAGTGCATAGCAGGTACTTGGTAAATTTTTGTTGAATGAATGAGTAATCCCAGCTTAGGAAGAGCCTTGATTTACAGCTTGGGAGGTGCTGTAAAGCCCCAGGGTTCTCCCCAGACAGGAAAGTTTGCTGGTGTCTGCTTATGGGGACTCAGCCTTTCACACTACAAGGCATATGTTCCATACTTTTGCTCATTCACTTACTCCCGGAGGTGCTGTAAAGCCCCAGGGTTCTCCCCAGACAGGAAAGTTTGCTGGTGTCTGCTTATGAGGACTCAGCCTTTCACACTACAAGGCATACATTCCATACTTTTGCTCATTCACTTACTCCTTCATTCAAAAAAATTTCTTTTCAGTACCTACCATGGGCACTTCAGTCAACACCAGAAACATAAAGATGAGTAAGTCATGGTTTGGGCAGGAGAACAGATACATAAGTAGTCATTCTTCAGTTGGTTAAGTATGTAAATGAGCAAACATTTTCCTGTGCACTCCCGTGGTTCAGTGATCATCTCTTTGCTGATGCCTCTTAAATCTCTGTCTCTGGCCCTGGCCTGGGTATCCACTTGCCCTTTAGATCTAGTACATGTACCAGAGGAACCTCCAAAGCAACATTCCCCAAACAGAGTCATCTTGTGTGCTCACCCAGACATGCTCAGAAAATGCTGTCACAGTCTGTTACCCAAGTGTCCCAGCCAGAAACCTTAGAGTTATCCCAGACTCAGCCTTGCCCCTCATCTCCCATGTTCAGTCACATCTCAAAACCTATGAATTCAAGATGTATCTTTAATCTGTCCACTTCTCTTTTCCCCACTGGCCTCTGTTTGGTTCAGACCCTCCTTATTTCTCCTGCAGGCTCCTTGTGTGGTCCACCATTCATGTGGCACCTAAAATGGTCATCCTAAGAAACAATGAGGACCATCTCACTCTCTTTTTTAAAATCCTTCTGAGACTCTCCATGGCCTTTACTATAAAGTTCGGATTCCTCGAATGGAATACAGGGCCCTTTGTGATCTGACCTTTGCCTCTCCCTCCTCTGTCAGTATGCCCAGGTGTACTGAACTAGTAACATCTGGGATGCATCATGAGTTTTGCGTCTTCCAATCCATTTATGTTCTGCTTCCCTAGCCTGGAATCCTGCTCCCTGAGTCATCCTTCCCCATTCTTTACCTGGATAACTCCAACTTATTTTTCTGGACTCAAGAAAGCCTTCTCAGACCTTCTATCCTAGTCATGGTTGTGTTACCGGAACTCCTTTACTTACTTCTTATATAGCAATTATCACTATATTTTAAGTTACTCTGAATAAACTGAGCTCCTTAAAGGCAAGGGCTGTACAGGGCTTACCTTTGTATTAAAATCTGGGAATGCCATTGGCTTTACCCACATAATCCATCTTTTTACCAGCAGGCAGGTTAGTTGAAAATTTTGTCACTTATCTGCAGAAATGAGAATGTTGTTTGATCACCTCTACAATGGACTATGTGAACTTCTGGTCACAAGGCCATTCTGCCCCTGTGAAATGAGGCAGCTGTCCAAAAGGCATACCCTAGGCAGAGACAAATTAGCTGTATTGTCCAAGTTCTGTCACCTTCCTGCCTGAGGGAGGAGCAGAACCTAAAAGAAAGTCTCAACATAAGCTCCTCTTTGCCTTACAGATGCTATCTGTGAGCAGCAGTTGATAATATGCATAAAGTCTGGGAACAGGCCAGATGTGGAAGACATCATTGAGCACTGCCCAAAGGAGATTATCCACCTCATGAAGCTCTGCTGGGAGGTGAATCCGGAAGTCCGGCCAACATTTCCTCGTAAGAGCATCTTTTGTAACTGTGTAGAATGTACCCTATGCGATTAGTTTTCTAGTAAGATGTTGTCAGTAACTTGGTTTGAGTCTTGAGAAAAGTGAGTTTCATTTTACTTGTGATTTCAAACTGGTTTTCTAGATTTCAAACATTTTGTTCAACAGAAAGATATTATTTCTCTCAAAAGCATGAAGGCGTATGAGACCTTGTTTCTCTTTTTTTTTCATAGCTAATGTTTTCTATTGTGTTAAAATATATGTAATATCAAACTTAACATCTTAACCATTTTTAAGTGTACAGTTCAGTGGTATTAAGTACA